>NW_026782066.1:47500-150000 GCF_031769215.1 Ylistrum balloti | reverse complement strand
AAATACGTATTGTGGGTACATAATAACGAGACTGTGGTAATAAATTTTGATCCCCCTTCTCTCTCTCTCTCTCTCTCTCACACACACACTCTCTCTCTCTCTCTCTCTCGTTTACTTGAAGGAACCGTATGACAGGAGAACGTGTTAATTGTAGGAGAGATCAATTTATTGAATTCTCTGTCTCATTTTTTTCTCTCTTTCTCTCTCTCTCTCTCTCTCTCCGCATATTTATTGTATTCAAACATGTTATCTTTTCTTGTTAATATGTATTTTGTCAAACTTTATAGGAAAAGGCTTAATATAAGTTAGAAAACTTGTGCCAAATCCTACCTGTTTATTTGATACCTATAAAATATGTTTAAATGAAATATGGTATCAGCTTTAGGGCTATAGATTATGGTTGTTCAAATGGTCAGTCATCTGTGACCAAACGTCACGGAATAATCACTTGTATACCTAAAGCTAATTAAATTAAGTATTCTATAAAAACATATAAGATAAAAAAAAAGATATTCTTAATCATAAAAAAAACAATTTTTTAAGAATAGAAAATTTATAACACAAATAGTGCGTTAATATCAATAGAAATTAAATTGGGGGCTGAATTTGACTACGATCAAGAAACTTGAGAGAAAATATATTGTTTTCCCTTCCTGATAACCAACAAATACAAAAGTACAATGGTAACAATTCAGAATTAGGAAGCGTATATATCTCGAAATTTCGAGATAAAATAAAACACAACGTGGCCGGAATACGCTTCCGTACAGAATCAATAATTATATTTGACAAAATTGGACTTGCAAATAACCCCTTTGTGTTTTGTCTTGTAGAAAGGGTAATGCAGTGAAATGCAGAACTATTCCCTTCTCAGTAAGGATACTATGATCTTTGTACTTCTCAACCAAACTTGAATATATACCAGAAATGATAATGATGTTGTTTTGTTTACTAAGCAGTGTATATATATATATATATATCAAACAAATGTTTACACAGGTCACTCAATGTAACAACGCTTCAAGATTACTATGGGATCAAGAAAATGTGTGTGTGAGGGTGAGTCTCTGTGTGTGTGTGTGTGTGTGGTTTGTGTTGTGTGTAGTGTGATGTGTAGTGGTGTGTGTATGTGGTGGTGGTTTCTGTGTGTGGTGTGTGTGTGGTTTGTGTTGTGTGTAGTGTGATGTGTAGTGGTGTGTGTGTGTGTGGTGGTTTCTGTGTGTGGTGTGTGTGTGGTTTGTGTTGTGTTTAGTGTGATTTGTAGTGGTGTGTGTGCGTGATGCGTGTGTGGTGGTGATGTATATATATAAATAATGATGTAGGTGTTATATCATTATTATCATACCTATTATTAATTGATGATGATGATGATGATGATGATGATGATGATGATTGTTTTGTTTTTCCTTGTACCATATATATGTATTTTACCAGATGAAAAAGTACTGTCCTCCTTGGAATTTCTTATCTATACTATGACATTTTCATCACATTCTTTCATTATAGATACAACAGATAAAAGTACAAATATTTAGAATTTCCTAATCTAAGTTTCATAAAGGAAATTAAAGGTTTGTACAACATAAATTATTACTTATTGTAACCTACAAAAACACCCGAGTAAACAGTCACGTGAGGTATAATGTGTTATGATACTAGCTTTCTTTCCCTGAATGTTGAATCTATCCTTGATACTCCAGGGGTTACGATCGTTTTTACTCTCTCATCCTCAGGCAGAATTGAAGGTGCCATGATCGACACCTTATGTAGAAGACGAAAAGACTAGTTAGATCCTTTGATGTACATCAAACGAATCTCGAGGTCGCATAACGGTATATTGTAATGGCTTTGAAGTGTGGTGTCGCTCTTTTGTAATCTTTGAAAGGAGTTAATCAGCCTGTGATTGGTCAGTTTTTTTCTCCTAGGACCAATCGGTCACTTCGCTTGTGTCTTAATATTTGTCGTGACTTTTTCCATGGGTGCGAAGTGCGAAAGTGATCATAAGCACAGGAGAATCAAGGATGTGTTGAGTCTTAAATAAACTATTGTTAAAACTAACTCACAGTTTCTAAAATTAATTCTTACACATTCAATGTAAAAGATGATGGCGCTATGAATCTGCCTTTCTCATACATATTACTTATTAACTTTAGAGGCTCTCAACCTAAAGTGCATTCTACGTTTAGGATTTTGTATCACATTCTGGAATCTATGGTGGCGGATTTCTACCATTTTGTTGTTTCGTTTTGTCGCCACGACAGAACGATGATCTGTGTCCACTCGCCCCCGCTGGTTATCGTCCTTTCGCAGCGTCATAACGAAGAAGCGCCATAACCCAACGTGAAATGGTGACGTCACTGAAATCTTTCGGTCCTCTAATTATCGTTAAACTGAGTTTTACGTTGACCTAATTTTAAATCAAAATTCATTGATGAAGTCACAAACATCCCGTAACTTGTTCTCTATGAACCTGTAGAAGTCAGCATCGCCGCCGGAATTGTGAATGGCACAGTCATACCTTGTGACAGGTATTGAACCAGCGTCACAGAATCTTGTCAGGTCTTTCAGTGATTTGATAAGTTCGCCAATCAGTGCTGTGACAGTGTCGTGTTCCCATGTCTGGGTGGAGTTAAAGCAAGTACCATCCTCTAGAAATTTGACTTTGCCCTGGGCCTCTGTCAATCCCTGTATGATGCCGGAGAACTCGTCCAGAGAATGAGCGTCACAGCCACGGCGAACATCCGGTCTCTGGAGTGTAAAGTTTTCTTGTCTATAATAATTCAGTTTGACAAGAATACAAGTTATTATGTAAGTTTTAAAAAAATCGTTTTAATGTGTTAGAAGTATTTAGATGTTTATAAAATACTGTTTTAATCAGGTGTATTTTGTTTTCAATATCACCAACTTACCATTGTAACAACTAAGTTTCGGTTGTCGTAAAATATACCATCCTGGCACAAGTCGACCTGAAAAATGAAAGATTTACGATTTACTTAAAGCTAATTCCTCAGTTAATAAAATCTATCTCTATATTCATCTGAGTTAACCAACACCTTAAAATCAATAATTGCTTTAGCACGTGCTGAAACAGTTAAGGATGTGATGACTGAGCTTCACACGTGTGATGTCTGACTTTTACACGTGATACAGTCAGGTAAGTATGTGATGTCTGACCTATACACGAGATACAGTCAGGTAAGTATGTTATGTCTGACCTATACACGTGAGACAGACAGGTAAGTATGTGATGTCCGACCTATACATGTGATATAGACAGGTAAGTATGTGATGTCTGACCTATACACGTAATACAGACAGGTAAGTATGTGATGTCTGATCTGATACAGACAGGTAAGTATGTGATGTATGATCTGATACAGACAGGTAAGTATGTGATGTCTGATCTGATACAGACAGGTAAGTATGGGATGTCTGATCTGATAAAGACAGGTAAGTATGTGATGTCTGATCTGATACAGACAGGTAAGTATGTGATGTCTGACCTATATACGTGATACAGACAGGTATGTATGTGATGTCTGACCTGATACAGACAGATAAGTATGTGATGTCTGATCTGATACAGACAGGTAAGTATGTGATGTCTGATCTGATACCGACAGGTAAGTATGTGATGTCTGACCTTTATACGTGATACAGACAGATAAATATGTGATGTCTGACCTATACACGTGATACAGTCAGGTAAGTATGTAATGTCTGACCTTTACACGTGATACAGACAGGTAACTATGTGATGACTGACCTTTACACGTGATACAGACAGGTAAGTTTGTGATGTCTGACCTATACGCGTGATACAGACAGGTAAGTATGTGATGTCTGACCTATACGCGTGATACACCCAGGTAAGTATGTGATGTCTGTTCTTTACACGTAATACAGACAGGTAAGTATGTGATGTCTGATCTGATACAGACAGGTAAGTATGTGATGTATGATCTGATACAGACAGGTAAGTATGGGATGTCTGATCTGATAAAGACAGGTAAGTATGTGATGTTTGATCTGATACAGACAGGTAAGTATGTGATGTCTGACCTATATACGTGATACAGACAGGTAAGTATGTGATGTCTGACCTGATACAGACAGGTAAGTATGTGATGTCTGATCTGATACAGACAGGTAAGTATGTGATGTCTGATCTGATACAGACAGGTAAGTATGTGATGTCTGACCTTTATACGTGATACAGACAGATAAGTATGTGATGTCTGACCTATACACGTGATACAGTCAGGTAAGTATGTAATGTCTGACCTTTACACGTGATACAGACAGGTAACTATGTGATGACTGACCTTTACACGTGATACAGACAGGTAAGTATGTGATGTCTGACCTATACGCGTGATACAGACAGGTAAGTATGTGATGTCTGACCTATACGCGTGATACACCCAGGTAAGTATGTGATGTCTGTTCTTTACACGTGATACAGACAGGTAAATATGTGATGTCTGATCTGATACAGACAGGTAAGCACGTGATGTGTGACATATACAGGTGATACAAACAGGTAAGTATGTGATGTCTGACCTATACGCGTGATACAGACAGGTAAGTATGTGATGTCTGACCTATACATGTGATATTGACAGGTAAGTATGTGATGTCTGTCCTTTACACGTGATACAGACAGGTAAGTATGTGATGTGTGACATATACAGGTGATACAAACAGGTAAGTATGTGATGTCTGACCTATACGCGTTATACAGACAGGTAAGTATGTGATGTCTGACCTATACATGTGATATAGACAGGTAAGTATGTGATGTCTGACTTATACACGTGATACAGACAGGTAAGTATGTGATGTCTGATCTGATACAGATAGGAAAGTATGTGATGTCTGACATACACGTGATACAGACAGTTAAGTATGTGATGTCTGTCCTTTACACGTGATACAGACAGGTAAGTATGTGATGTGTGACATATACAGATGATACAAACAGGTAAGTATGTGATGTCTGACCTATACGCGTGATATAGACAGGTAAGTATGTGATGTCTGACCTATACACGTGATACAGACAGGTAAGTATGTGATGTCTGACCTATACATGTGCTATAGACAGGTAAGTATGTGATGTCTGACCTATGCACGTAATACAGACAGGTAAGTATGTTATGTCTGACCAATACACGTGATACAGACAGTTAAGTATGTGATGTCTGACCTATACGCATGATACAGACAGGTAAGTATGTGATGTCTGATCTGATAAAGACAGGTAAGTATGTGATGTCTGATCTGATACAGACAGGTAAGTATGTGATGTCTGACCTATACACGTGATACAGACAGGTAAGTATGTGATGTCTGATCTGATACAGACAGGTAAGTATGTGATGTCTGACCTTTACAAGTGATACAGACAGGTAAGTACATGTATGTGATGTCTGACCTATACACGTGATACAGACAGGTAAGCATGTGATGTCTGTCCTTTACAAGTGATACAGACAGGTAAGTACATGTATGTGATGTCTGACCTTTACACGTGATACAGACAGGTAAGTATGTGATATCTGATCTGGTACAGACAGGTAAGCATGTGATGTCTGACCTATACATGTGATACAAACAGGTAAGTTTGTGATGTCTGACCTATACGCGTGATACAGACAGGTAAGTATGTGATGTCTGACCTATACATGTGATATTGACAGGTAAGTATGTGATGTCTGACCTATACATGTGATATAGACAGGTAAGTATGTGATGTCTGACCTATACACGTAATACAGACAGGTAAGTATGTTATGTCTGACCAATACACGTGATACAGACAGTTAAGTATGTGATGTCTGACCTATACGCATGATACAGACAGGTAAGTATGTGATGTCTGATCTGATAAAGACAGGTAAGTATGTGATGTCTGATCTGATACAGACAGGTAAGTATGTGATGTCTGACCTATACACGTGATACAGACAGGTAAGTATGTGATGTCTGATCTGATACAGACAGGTAAGTATGTGATGTCTGACCTTTACAAGTGATACAGACAGGTAAGTACATGTATGTGATGTCTGACCTATACACGTGATACAGACAGGTAAGCATGTGATGTCTGTCCTTTACAAGTGATACAGACAGGTAAGTACATGTATGTGATGTCTGACCTTTACACGTGATACAGACAGGTAAGTATGTGATATCTGATCTGGTACAGACAGGTAAGCATGTGATGTCTGACCTATACATGTGATACAAACAGGTAAGTTTGTGATGTCTGACCTATACGCGTGATACAGACAGGTAAGTATGTGATGTCTGACCTATACATGTGATATTGACAGGTAAGTATGTGATGTCTGACCTATACACGTAATACAGACAGGTAAGTAGGTGATGTCTGATCTGATACAGACAGGTAAGTATGTGATGTCTGACCTTTACAAGTGATACAGACAGGTAAGTACATGTATGTGATGTCTGACCTTTACAAGTGATACAGACAGGTAAGTACATGTATGTGATGTCTGACCTATACACATGATACAGACAGGTAAGCATGTGATGTCTGTCCTTTACAAGTGATACAGACAGGTAAGTACATGTATGTGATGTCTGACCTTTACACGTGATACAGACAGGTAAGTATGTGATATCTGATCTGATACAGACAGGTAAGCATGTGATGTCTGACCTATACACGTGATACAAACAGGTAAGTTTGTGATGTCTGACCTATACGCGTGATACAGACAGGTAAGTATGTGATGTCTGACCTATACACGTGATATTGACAGGTAAGTATGTGATGTCTGACCTATACACGTAATACAGACAGGTGAGTATGTGATGTCTGATCTGATACATATAGGTAAGTATGTGATGTCTGACCTATACACGTGATACAGACAGGTAAGTATGTGATGTCTGACCTATACTCGGAGATAACGTCTACCGTTGCGGGTAAAATTAGACTGTTCGTCATATTGTTCTAGTTTTAGTTTTTTCTATCACAAGGGAGGTGGAAATGCATTCTTATCTTCACATTTAACTTAGAATAATTCAGGACTAATAATGGAAGTCGTCGAGTTAATTTCAAACTGCAATTTAACATGTTGTTTCTGTTCCTGCTAAGTATTTTGACTACTATCAATAGAGTAGATCACTGACACTGTTGTGCTAAACACACAGGGCGCGGAAGCAATGGCCGGATGGATCATGACGTCACCAAATATATCCAGAACATTACTCTTCCTCATTTAACCTTATATGTTATCGAAAACTTGTCTTTAACTAAAAATCTAAACTCAGGTCGTTTATCATAATGAACAAAAATCGTCTACACTCAATATATACGGAACTATTTCTAAATCACCCCAGCTGTTTTATAACACTCCAGATGAGGGTTAGAACGAACTATACAAAACATAATACGCTGCTTCAATATCTGATTGTTTAACACCATCATTAAACCGCTTAGCATATCGTTTAAATTTTTTTTTTATATTTAATTTACAACTTTACGAGAAAATTTAAACATTTTTAAGGGAAGGTTGCAAACATTAAAATAAATCTATATATTTATTTCGATTTTTTGGAGTTACATGTGAATAACGCGGTGTTTATTTTCCAAAATGTTCGACATACACGATAGATAATTCTATGCCATGCCAAAACGTACATAATATTGTAAAGGTGTCGTTTTAGAGAATGTTTCGATAACATTTAGCCACAATGGTGGACCACAAAGAACGTTATCGGTCACAAAATACAACATTCTATTGTTAAATAACTGTTCTGAATTTTGATTTATCTTTCTAAAAGGACATCAGGAAGTATGGAGGGCAGTAAAGACAAGCGTATTTGTCGCTATATACATTGGACAATCTATGATTTTTACTACATCGTTGTGTGATGGATTTAGTGTCGACATACCCACTTCTGTTGAATACTCTCTAGGGTAGATTTCAGCCTCAGTGCTATCCGAGGGCCATTTAGCGGCGTCGAAAACACTCCTAGAGATACCAGCCACAACAACAAACATGTTAAAAGTTTAAATCCCCTTGTTAAGTTCAGCACGGAATGGAAAATACTGCCAAACATTTTGATACCGGCACGTATTTATCACCGTTCTTCTGTGAGTAGGTCAGTGAAGCGAGTACAGTGTGAACGGAAGTGTGTTAAGTACCATATGGAGGGGATCGAAACCTTTGACCTCACGTATGTATGTTTACGTGTTTTCAAGAAAGGTTGTATGTTTTATTCGATAGCACATGTTGCCAGGTCTTGTTCGTTTCGACCTTGAACGTCACGATCATGTTATAAAATTTGAACTTTCACGGGTGTATCGTCTGTTGTTCTGTAAATAAAAAAAATACGAAACTAAATATCATAATGTTGATGTTTAGATTTTCAATGTCATAAATAGATGGTGTTCCATTCAAATCGCCTTGCATACGTGTTCCATGATCCGCCGTCCGTCCGTCCTTAAACATTATTTGTCTTTGCTTTTTTCATGAAATGTAGATGATTTTTGTTTTAAATTTCAGATGTAATTTACTTTTATCCTAGCTGTGCATTTTCTCATTTTCGGGCTACTCCGAAAAACAACATGGTCAACAAGTGGCCATCTTGGATTTTGTTAGTAACAGCCGTCATCACTATTTCTGGAGTAGTACTTTTTACGGATAGTTCTCATGTTTCATATGTAGGGACCCCTTGGTCTCTGGTTGAGAAATGACATGGCCCATAGATGGCTATCTTGAATTTTGATATTAGTAATTTTGTTATCACTTTCCGTAGAATCATTTGGATATCTCTTTACTTTGCTATGTAGTTTCTCCATAGTCTCTAGTTTTTCGAACTGAGAAATAACATGGCGAACAAGTGGCTATCTTGGGTTTTGCTTGTAACAGTTTGTTATCGCTATTTCTTGGGAAGTACTCGATGGATCTGTCACAAATTTGAGATAAAGGTTCCTCTTTCTCAATTGTTGTGTTCGTTCAATTTTTGTCCTACTTAGATTTTGACACTGAAATTTCTCTAGAAGTACTGGATGGACCTTTCTCAAATTTTATATGAAGGCGACCATCTTGATTTATGACGAATCAATTCAAAATATTAGACACAGTCAAAAAAAAGTAAAGATGGCGTTCTTGTGCAGAAAGTATTGTATACCGTGACATTCTGTGTGGACACGGTCATGGGTACTGTAAACCGGAACATTCTGAGTAGGCACGGTCATGGGTACTGTATACCGGAACATTCTGTGTAGACGCGGTCATGGGTACTGTATACCGTGACTTTCTGTGTGGACACGGTCATGGGTACTGTATACCATGGCATTCTGTGTGGACACGGTCATGGGTACTGTATACCATGGCATTCTGTGTAGACACGGTCATGGGTACTGTAAACCGGAACATTCTGTGTAGACACGGTCATGGGTACTGTATACCGTGACATTCTGTGTAGACACGGTCATTCTGTGTAGACACGGTCATGGGTACTGTATACCGTGACAATGACACATATCACACGAACTAACAATGACACATATAACACAAACAAACAATGACACATCACACGAACAAACATTGACACATATCACACGAACAAACAATGACACATATCACACGAACAAACATTGACACATATCACACGAACTAACAATGACACATATCACACGAAGAAACATTGACACATATCACACGAACTAACAATGACACATATCACACGAAGAAACATTGACACATATCACACAAACTAACATTGACACATATCACACGAACAAACAATGACACATATCACACGAACAAACATTGACACATATCACACGAACTAACATTGATACATATCACACGAACAAGCTATCAATGACACATATCACATAAACTAACAATGAGACATATCACATGAACAAGCTATCAATGACATATCACACGAACTAATATTGACACATATCACAAGAACAAGCTATCAATGACACATATCACACGAACTAACAATGCCACATATCACACGAACAAACAATGACACATATCATACGAACAAACATTGACACATATCACACGAACTAATATTGACACATATCACACGAACTAATATTGACACATATCACACGAACTAACAATGACACATATCACACGAACTGACAATGACACATATCACACGAACTGACAATGACAAATATCACACGAACTAATATTGACACATATCACACGAACAAGCTATCAATGACATATCACACGAACTAACATTGACACATATCACACAAACTAACATTGACACATATCACACGAACAAACAATGACACATATCACACAAACTAACATTGACACATATCACACGAACAAACAATGACACATATCACACAAACTAACATTGACACATATCACACGAACAAACAATGACACATATCACACGAACTAACATTGACACATATCACACAAACTAACATTGACACATATCACACGAACAAGCTATCAATGACACATATCAGACAAACTAACAATGAGACATATCACACGAACCAACAATGACACATATCACACGAACAAACAATGACACATATCACACAAACTAACATTGATACATATCACACGAACAAGCTATCAATGACACATATCACACAAACTAACATTGACATATCTCACGAACAAGCTATCAATGACATATCACAAAAACTAATATTGACACATATCACACGAACTAACAATGACACTAATCACACAAACTAACATTGACACATATCACACAAACTAACATTGACACATATCACACGAACAAGCTATCAATTACACATATCACACAAACTAACAATGAGACATATCACACGAACCAACAATGACACATATCACAGGAACAAACAATGACACATATCACACGAACTAACATTGACACATATCACACGAACAAACAATGACACATATCACACAAACTAACATTGATACATATCACACGAACAAGCTATCAATGACACATATCACACAAACTAACATTGACACATATCACACGAACAAGCTATCAATGACATATCATACAAACTAATATTGACACATATCACAAGAACAAGCTATCAATGACACGTATCACACGAACTAACAATGACACATATTACACGAACTAACAATGACACATATCACACGAATAAACAATGACACATATAACACAAACTAATATTGACACATATCACACGAACAAACATTGACACATATCACACGAACTAACAATGACACATATCACACGAACAAACAATGACACATATCACACGAACTAACAATGACACATATCACACGAACAAACATTGACACATATCACACGAACTAACAATGACAAATATCAAACGAACAAACATTGACACATATCACACGAACAAGCTATCAATGACACATATCACATAAACTAACAATGAGACATATCACATGAACAAGCTATCAATGACATATCACACGAACTAATATTGACACATATCACAAGAACAAGCTATCAATGACACATATCACACGAACTAACAATGACACATATCACACGAACAAACAATGACACATATCATACGAACAAACATTGACACATATCACACGAACTAATATTGACACATATCACACGAACTAATATTGACACATATCACACGAACTAACAATGACACATATCACACGAACTGACAATGACACATATCACACGAACTGACAATGACAAATATCACACGAACTAATATTGACACATATCACACGAACTAATATTGACACATATCACACGAACTAACATTGACACATATCACACAAACTAACATTGACACATATCACACGAACAAACAATGACACATATCACACAAACTAACATTGACACATATCACACGAACAAACAATGACACATATCACACAAACTAACATTGACACATATCACACGAACAAACAATGACACATATCACACGAACTAACATTGACACATATCACACAAACTAACATTGACACATATCACACGAACAAGCTATCAATGACACATATCAGACAAACTAACAATGAGACATATCACACGAACCAACAATGACACATATCACACGAACAAACAATGACACATATCACACAAACTAACATTGATACATATCACACGAACAAGCTATCAATGACACATATCACACAAACTAACATTGACATATCTCACGAACAAGCTATCAATGACATATCACACAAACTAATATTGACACATATCACACGAACTAACAATGACACTAATCACACAAACTAACATTGACACATATCACACAAACTAACATTGACACATATCACACGAACAAGCTATCAATTACACATATCACACAAACTAACAATGAGACATATCACACGAACCAACAATGACACATATCACAGGAACAAACAATGACACATATCACACGAACTAACATTGACACATATCACACGAACAAACAATGACACATATCACACAAACTAACATTGATACATATCACACGAACAAGCTATCAATGACACATATCACACAAACTAACATTGACACATATCACACGAACAAGCTATCAATGACATATCATACAAACTAATATTGACACATATCACAAGAACAAGCTATCAATGACACGTATCACACGAACTAACAATGACACATATTACACGAACTAACAATGACACATATCACACGAACAAACAATGACACATATAACACAAACTAATATTGACACATATCACACGAACAAACATTGACACATATCACACGAACTAACAATGACACATATCACACGAACAAACAATGACACATATCACACGAACTAACAATGACACATATCACACGAACAAACATTGACACATATCACACGAACTAACAATGACAAATATCAAACGAACTAACAATGATACATATCACACAAACTAACATTGACATATATCACACGAACAAACATTGACACATATCACACGAACAAATAATGACACATATCACACGAACTAACAATGACACATATCACACGAACAAACAATGACACATATCACACGAACTAACATTGACACATATCACACGAACAAACAATGACACATATCACACGAACTAACAATGACACATATCACACAAACTAACAATGACACATATCACACGAACTAACAATGACACATATCACACGAACTAACAATGACACATTTCACAGTAATATTTATAAGCACTCCAGGCTAAACACCTGGTATCATATTATCTGATTAAATCCCATATTCTCTACACCTAGGAGCTTTTTCTTTCTCTGATTATATTTTTAGAGTAAGACAACAACGGTAACAATTTTATGTCCACATTCCCATTTATCTTGTGTAAACCTCATGAGAAATCGTTGCTTTCTGCCGTTAATTGAAAACTTCAGTTTTCAATAGACACAAGGAAGTGTGCATGCACGTGTATTCCATGCCATTCACAATAAACAAAATTATAAACCTTTCTCCTAATTCACGACAAAGAACATTGGGTCATCTATCTCAATATATTGAAAGGAGACTAGGTCAATTTGCTTACTGAAAATATACGGTGGAGAGGGATAAAACAGACATTCATTCTATTGATGCAAAGCAGCCGAGCATTTCAGCATGGATCAATTTCGGCTAGTCCGTACAGATAATGGACAAGGGAGATCTGTGCACACAAGATAACGTCAGTGTGTCATTGTTTAATAGTCTGGTGTTTACAGTGTAAGGTTTTGCGCCGAATACACACTGAAAACACAAACCGAGTGAGTTATCGACGTTTTAATGGATTTGTAAATATACCGTGATTCAAGTGTCTTAAAAGTCTTTATAATGAGCTGTAGTACAATGCGTAATAACATAATTAATGTAATGTTCAGAATATCACGTGATTCGTGACGTTGTTGCAGCCATTAGACTGTACATCGGGAAACTCTCGCCATGGAAATACAAGGTAGGAATTTAATGGTATCTACCACATCAGCTCATGCGTAAATTCTACGTGTTCGTGTTACTGTTGTCTAGTATCAGTGCGTGTTCGTGTTACTGTTGTCGAGTATCAGTGCGTGTTCGTGTTACTGTTGTCGAGTATCAGTGCGTGTCCGTGTTACTGTTGTCAGTCGTGTCCGTGTAATTGTTGTCAAGTATAAGTACCTGTCCGTGTTACTAATGTCAAGTATAAGTACCTGTCTGTGTTACTGATGTCAAGTTTCAGTACGTGTCTGTGTTATTGATGTCAAGTATAAGTACCTGTCTGTGTTACTGATGTCAAGTTTCAGTACGTGTCTGTGTTATTGATGTCAAGTATCAGTACCTGTCCGTGTTACCGATGTCAAGTTTCGGAACGTGTCTATGTTATTGATGTCAAGTATAAGTACCTGTCTGTGTTACGGATGTCAAGTTTCAGTACGTGTCTGTGTTATTGATGTCAAGTATAAGTACCTGTTCATGTAACTGATGTCAAGTATAAGTACATGTCCGTGTTACTGATGTCAAGTAAAAAGTACCTGTTCGTGTTGCTGATGTCAAGTATAAGTACATGTTCGTGTTGCTGATGTCAAGTATAAGTACCTGTCCGTGTTATTGATGTCAAGTTTCAGTACGTGTCTGTGTTATTGATGTCAAGTATAAGTACCTGTTCATGTAACTGATGTCAAGTATCAATATGTGTCCGTGTTACCGATGTCAAGTATAAGTACTTGTCTGTGTTACTGATGTCAAGTATAAGTACCTGTCCATGTTACTGATGTCAAGTTTCAGTACGTGTCTGTGTTATTGATGTCAAGTGTGTTACTGATGTCAAGTATAAGTACTGTTCGTGTTACTGATGTTATCTGATGTGTCAAGTATAAGTACCTGCCTGTGTTACTGATGTCAAGTATAAGTACCTGTCCGTGTTATTGATGTCAAGTATCAGTACGTGTACATGTTACTGATGTCAAGTATCAGTACCTGTAAGTATGTACGTGTGTTACTGATGTCAAGTATCAGTACGTGTACATGTTACTGATGTCAAGTATCAGTACGTGTACATGTTACTGATGTCAAGTATCAGTATGTGTACATGTTACTGATGTCAAGTATCAGTATGTGTACATGTTACTGATGTCAAGTATCAGTATGTGTACATGTTACTGATGTCAAGTATCAGTATGTATACATGTTACTGACGTCAAGTATCAGTATGTGTACATGTTACTGATGTCAAGTATAAGTATGTGTACATGTTACTGATGTCTAGTATCAGTATGTGTACATGTTACTGATGTCAAGTATCAGTATGTGTACATGTTACTGATGTCAAGTATCAGTATGTGTACATGTTACTGATGTCAAGTATCAGTATGTGTACATGTTACTGATGTCAAGTATCAGTATGTATACATGTTACTGATGTCAAGTATAAGTATGTGTACATGTTACTGATGTCTAGTATCAGTATGTGTACATGTTACTGATGTCAAGTATCAGTATGTGTACATGTTACTGATGTCAAGTATCAGTATGTGTACATGTTACTGATGTCAAGTATCAGTATGTGTATATGTTACTGATGTCAAGTATAAGTACCTGTCCATGTTACTGATGTCAAGTTTCAGTACGTGTCTGTGTTATTGATGTCAAGTATAAGTACCTGCCTGTGTTACTGATGTCAAGTATAAGTACCTGTCCGTGTTATTGATGTCAAGTATCAGTACGTGTACATGTTACTGATGTCAAGTATAAGTACCTGTCCGTGTTACTGATGTCAAGTATAAGTACGTGTGCATGTTACTGATGTCAAGTATCAGTACGTGTACATGTTACTGATGTCAAGTATCAGTACCTGTCCGTGTTACTGATGTCAAGTATAAGTACGTGTGCATGTTACTGATGTCAAGTATCAGTTCGTGTCCATGTTACTGATGTCAAGTATCAGTATGTGTACATGTTACTGATGTCAAGTATCAGTATGTGTACATGTTACTGATGTCAAGTATCAGTATGTGTACATGTTACTGATGTCAAGTATAAGTACATGTCCCTTCTACAGAATTACCTTGTACGATAATTGTGTGCGAGGTCAGTTCCGGTATTGTTGACAACGATATGTTTTCACCGCCGTTCATCTTACTTTGAATGGAAAGTTTTCGTTACCAGAAAATAAATGCCGAACTTTGGAATGGGATATTATTGTGTCCAGATTATAACAATAAATCGACATGTAGTACACTTTTTCAGAAGAAGATTTCTCAAAATTTAAATGCCATCTGTTCAACTTTTTGAATACGCAATTCCTCGATGACATTGTAACCCCAGGCTTACTGATGCTAAGAGTAGTAAGAAACCCTAGACGAGTCCGCAGTAACGTTTTCTTCAAGTAGATCTTGTGATGTTAAGCGAAATCCAATATAAAAAGGAAGGCTCATTTCCTTGTCATTAGCTTTTAAAATGATATATTGTGATACACAATCATTTGTGGTATTATAATCAATAGAGGATCAACAATCTAGTGTTATTTGTATTATCAAACGTTTGATTTTCGGCTGATATAGCAAAGAGTGATGAATCATGTTGACATCTTTGGATAATACTGTCAACGCTATTTTTCAGACATCACGGACAGGTCTCCCGGGACTGTTCAGGAACGTGATGGTGATCTCGGCTGCTGTGGTTACATCCTCGTGTTCCTGTCCGGGTGTCTGGTCATCCTGTTATTTCCATTTTCATTAATTGGTTCCATCAAGGTATTAGTTCTGGTTACGATATATGTTTAGTTTCGCACCACTCAAACCGATAACACCCCCGCCCGATGTTTAAACAGACTCGAAGTGACGGTAATGTTGATGGTTTAGCAGACCCGTGGGGACGGTAATGTTGATGGTTTAGCAGACTCGTGGTGACGGTAATGTTGATGATTTAGCAGACTCGTTGGGACGGTAATGTTGATGGTTTAGCTGACTCGTGATGACGGTAATGTTGATGATTTAGCAGACCCATGGTGACGGTAATGTTGATGATTTACCAGACCCGTGGGGACGGTAATGTTGATGGTTTAGCAGACTCGTTGGGACGGTAATGTTGATGGTTTAGCTGACTCGTGGTGACGGTAATGTTGATGATTTAGCAGACCCGTGGTGACGGTAATGTTGATGATTTAGCAGACCCGTGGTGGCGGTAATGTTGATGATTTAGCAGACCCGTGGGGACGGTAATGTTGATGGTTTAGCAGACCCGTGGGGACAGTAATATTGATGATTTAGCAGACTCGTGGGGACAGTAATGTTGATGATTTAGCAGACTCGTGGTGACGGTAATGTTGATGATTTAGCAGACCCGTGGTGACGGTAATGTTGATGGTTTAGCAGACAGACTCGTGGGGACAGTAATGTTGATGATTTAGCAGACCCGTGGTGACGGTAATGTTGATGATTTAGCAGACCCGTGGTGACGGTAATGTTGATGGTTTAGCAGACCCGTGGTGACGGTAATGTTGATGATTTACCAGACCCGTGGGGACGGTAATGTTGATGGTTTAGCAGACTCGTTGGGACGGTAATGTTGATGGTTTAGCTGACTCGTGGTGACGGTAATGTTGATGATTTAGCAGACCCGTGGTGACGGTAATGTTGATGATTTAGCAGACCCGTGGTGGCGGTAATGTTGGTGATTTACCAGACCCGTGGGGACGGTAATGTTGATGGTTTAGCAGACCCGTGGGGACGGTAATGTTGATGATTTAGCAGACTCGTGGGGACAGTAATGTTGATGATTTAGCAGACTCGTGGTGACGGTAATATTGATGGTTTAGCAGACCCGTGGTGACGGTCATGTTGATGGTTTAGTAGACTCGTGGTGACGGTAATGTTGATGTTTTTGCAGACTCGTGGGGACGGTAATGTTGATGGTTTAGCAGACTCGTTGGGACGGTAATGTTGATGGTTTAGCTGATTCGTGGTGACGGTAATGTTGATGATTTAGCAGACCCGTGGTGACGGTAATGTTGATGATTTAGCAGACCCGTGGTGACGGTAATGTTGATGGTTTAGCAGACCCGTGGTGACGGTAATGTTGATGGTTTAGCAGACCCGTGGTGACGGTAATGTTGATGATTTAGCAGACTCGTGGTGGCGGTAATGTTGATGATTTAGCAGACCCGTGGTGACGGTAATGTTGATGGTTTAGCAGACCCGTGGGGACGGTAATGTTGATGGTTTAGCAGACCCGTGGGGACGGTAATGTTGATTGTTTAGCAGACCCGTTGGGACGGTAATGTTGATGATTTAGCAGACCCGTGGTGACGGTAATGTTGATGGTTTAGCAGACCGGTGGTGACGGTAATGTTGATGGTTTAGCAGACTCGTCGGGACGGTAATGTTGATGGTTTAGCAGACCCGTGTTGACGGTAATGTTGATGACAGACCCGTGGTGGACGGTAATGTTGATGATTTAGCAGACCCGTGGTGACGGTAATGTTGATGGTTTAGCAGACCCGTGGTGACGGTAATGTTGATGGTTTAGCTGACTCGTGGTGACGGTAATGTTGATGATTTAGCAGACCCGTGGTGACGGTAATGTTGATGGTTTAGCAGACCCGTGGGGACGGTAATGTTGATGGTTTAGCAGACCCGTGGGGACGGTAATGTTGATGGTTTAGCAGACCCGTGGGGACGGTAATGTTGATTGTTTAGCAGACCCGTTGGGACGGTAATGTTGATGATTTAGCTGACTCGTGGTGACGGTAATGTTGATGATTTAGCAGACCCATGGTGGCGGTAATGTTGATGATTTAGCAGACCCGTGGGGACGGTAATGTTGATGGTTTAGCAGACCCGTGGGGACGGTAATATTGATGATTTAGCAGACTCGTGGGGACAGTAATGTTGATGATTTAGCAGACTCGTGGTGACGGTAATGTTGATGATTTAGCAGACCCGTGGTGACGGTAATGTTGATGGTTTAGTAGACTCGTGGGGACGGTAATGTTGATGGTTTTGATGGTTTAGCGGTAGACCCGTGGTGAGATTCGTGGTGACGGTAATGTTGATGATTTAGCAGACGGTAATGTGGTGACGGTAATGTTGATGATTTAGCAGACCCGTGGTGACGGTAATGTTGATGGTTTAGCAGACCCGTGGTGACGGTAATGTTGATGGTTTAGCAGACCCGTGGTGACGGTAATGTTGATGGTTTAGTAGACTCGTGGTGACGGTAATGTTGATGATTTAGCAGACCCGTGGTGACGGTAATGTTGATGATTTAGCAGACCCGTGGTGACGGTAATGTTGATGGTTTAGCAGACTCGTGGGGACGGTAATGTTGATGGTTTAGCAGACCCGTGGTGACGGTAATGTTGATGATTTAGCAGACCCGTGGTGACGGTAATGTTGATGATTTAGCAGACCCGTGGTGACGGTAATGTTGATGATTTAGCAGACCCGTGGTGACGGTAATGTTGATGGTTTAGCAGACCCGTGGTGACGGTAATGTTGATGGTTTAGCAGACCCGTGGTGACGGTAACGTTGATGATTTAGCAGACCCGTGGTGACGGTAATGTTGATGATTTAGCAGACCCGTGGTGACGGTAATGTTGATGGTTTAGCAGACCCGTGGGGACGGTAATGTTGATGATTTAGCAGACTCGTGGGGACAGTAATGTTGATGATTTAGCAGACTCGTGGTGACGGTAATGTTGATGGTTTAGCAGACCCGTGGTGACGGTAATGTTGATGGTTTAGCAGACCGGTGGTGACGGTAATGTTGATGGTTTAGCAGACTGGTGGTGACGGTAATGTTGATGGTTTAGCAGACCCGTGGTGACGGTAATGTTGATGGTTTAGCAGACCCGTGGTGACGGTAATGTTGATGGTTTAGCAGACCGGTGGTGACGGTAATGTTGATGATTTAGCAGACCCGTGGTGGCGGTAATGTTGATGATTTAGCAGACCCGTGGTGACGGTAATAATGATATTTTGGCAGACTCCTGGTCACGACAATGGTTTGCTTTCAAATGAAATGAACGTTTCCTGCAGGCGTTTAAGCTACGGAAGAAGGAATGATATTGAAGAAGATTTTGATAATTTTCTTTTGAGATGTAAACTGCCGCACATGTTCAAATGAGTCATACTCATATTCAAATTATCTGCCCTTGACTACCTTATTTCAATTCAAATCCTAAAATATCCCACATTTGATTCCACCCTCGTCGGGAGCAACCACCTTTGATAGTCCAGGAAAAAGGAACCTGATCATTTAGAAGTAAGTTTTGAACAAAAAGTTTACAGATGGGTGGATAGATGGACGGACGATGGACGCTACAAATCTTATTACCTATCAGGTCCTATGGATCAGGTCTCAGTATAAAACAATCCCTGTATGCGCTGTTCGTGCTTTGTCAGGTGGTACGGGAGTACGAGAAAGCTGTCATCTTCCGGCTTGGCCGTGTTGTTTCGGGCGGGGCAAAGGGACCAGGTATGTTGATTAATAATTCAATAATTAAGCGTTGAAATTTCTGATGTAGTAATATCCGTTTTCTAATGTAGAAATCTCTGTTTTCTAACGTATTAATGTCTATTGTCTACAGTATTCGTTTGAAAATTGATTACATGTTAAAAAGATTTTAATTTTCTTTGCATTGATTTGTCATTGGTGAAACTCATCACAATTTTTTCGTCAAACTTACATCTTCTATTGCCCGTGTTTAGTTCTATGCTATATCATATCGACATCAAGGTAAACACGATTTTCAATTTCATTTTTATCACCTTATGAACCTTTTTAACAATTCAACTTTTCGCTGAAATATGCAAATTAAGATTTTGATTAATAATTATGAAAGGAAAGTCTCTTGCCGTTAACCAACACCCTTAATATGTTATGTTTTGCGTCACATATGATAACGCATGAGCAGAACACACATTGTGTCTTCCCGCATGAATAGTCAACCACAAATAGACAAATGAAAAACCCAGATTTTCACGAAGGAAGAAGCATGGCAGATGTTTGTTTGTTTTTTTTTATGCAAAAATTATTTAAAAAAAAAACCCCAAAAACCCCCAAAAACCCCAATATAACAGTGCGCATATTCTGCTGGTTTATCTATTTTCTTGTCATTATTTTGATTATTCTATTTTTACCGTGAGGTCGCTTCTTTTGATAAATCAACTGTTGATAGATTAAACTCGTCCTAAACACATCACATAATTCAATGAAAAATCAATCAAACAATCAATCAATGCTTAATATTTTCACAAGAATTTCAACAAGAATGATTAGTATAAGCTGAAAAAAAACTTGTTTTCGCGATTGTTGTGCAATAAATGAAGTTCATATATATATATGTATATATATATATAATTATTTGACCAACAAGACAAACGAACATGATAACGGTGACTATTTTTACATGTTATATTTCTAGGACTCTTCTGTCTACATCCATGCATCGATGACTTCAAGAAAGTGGACATGCGTACGCTCAGCTTTGACATTCCCCCTCAGGAGGCAAGTTTTCTCGGAATATATAATCTAATTGATAAAACTGGTCAGGATTCGACAGAGTTCATTGTTATATCTCTACTATTTATTTTTATATACTTTTCTATGGTTAACAAAGTCTGGAATTCCAGATGTTTTTTCCAGAACAATGGTTACCGATCAACATTTCGATGGCGACTGCTTACGTAACTGTTCGGTATTTCCCGTTCGTTACTCGATAATTTCCGCCATTAAGCAATAGTGCCCCACCCTTGTCTATGAAGCATGCTGGTGTCAGCATCCGGTCCTATATTTACATGTCGTCTGCCATCATGAACATATCTATAGTGATTCGTTTTCTTAGATATCAACGCTAGAAGGTATAACAAAATATATGCAGACTGGATTTTCGGTCAAAATGTCTTATGTTGAATCCTCGGACCAAACTGTTGGACTCGGTCTTCGGCTCGGGCAACATTTAATCCTCTGGTTTAACATAACACATGTTGACCTCAAACCAAGTCAACAGATGTATGATAGTGGATGGAGGTAATGACTTCGTAGTGGACTTCTCACAATTCAAGTTAAAAAAATGATTTCATAAAAACTATTTATGTCTGACGCACATTTAATCTGATTTTCAGACTTCTTATCGACGGGTTTTCGTGTTAGAGAATATAAAATTATAGTTAAATCTGTTATCTCAATGCTAGGCAACGTATTATCATAAAAGCTGTGATGACGTCACGTTCTATATTGTTTACGTACGCGGAAACACTTGTTCTTTCTGTATAAATCACATAGATATGGTATATATTTGGTAAACTGTTAGGGCGATATTTTCTTCGTTAAACAATATCCGTGGATAATGCAGCATATTTCTGTATTTGTAGATTTTTTCTAGAAAAAATGATTACGTCATGTTTGTTTCATATTACAGACTTGTACAAGAAATCGATGATATGGTGTTCTGTGTTTACATATCTTGTCAAAGATCAAGTGATATGGTGTTTTATCTTTACAGATCTTGTCGAAGGATCCAGTGATATGGTGTTTCATCTTTACAGATCTTGTCGTAGGATCCAGTGATATGGTGTTCTGTGTTCACATATCTTGTCAAAGGATCCAGTGATATGGTGGTCTGTCTTTACAGATCTTGTAAAGGATTCAGTAATATGGTGTTTTGTGTTTACAGATGTTGTAAAGGATTCAGTAATATGGTGTTTTGTGTTTACAGATCTTGTAAAGGATTCAGTAATATGGTGTTTTGTGTTTACAGATCTTGTCAAAGGATCAAGTGATATGGTGTTCTGTCTTTACAGATCTTGTCGAAGGATCAAGTGATATGGTGTTTTATCTTTATAGATCTTGTCGAAGGATCCAGTGATATGGTGGTCTGTCTTTACAGATCTTGTCAAAGGATCCAGTAATATGGTGTTTTGTGTTTACAGATCTTGTCAAAGGATCCAGTGATATGGTGGTCTGTCTTTACAGATCTTGTAAAGGATCCAGTAATATGGTGTTTTGTGTTTACAGATCTTGTAAAGGATTCAGTAATATGGTGTTTTGTGTTTACAGATCTTGTCAAAGGATCAAGTGATATGGTGTTCTGTCTTTACAGATCTTGTCAAAGGATCCAGTGATATGGTGTTCTGTCTTTACAGATCTTGTAAAGGATCCAGTAATATGGTGTTTTGTGTTTACAGATGTTGTAAAGGATTCAGTAATATGGTGTTTTGTGTTTACAGATCTTGTAAAGGATTCAGTAATATGGTGTTTTGTGTTTACAGATCTTGTCAAAGGATCAAGTGATATGGTGTTCTGTCTTTACAGATCTTGTCAAAGGATCCAGTGATATGGTGTTCTGTCTTTACAAATCTTGTCGAAGGATCCAGTGATATGGTGGTCTGTCTTTACATATCTTGTAAAGGATTCAGTGATATGGTGTTCTGTCTTTACAGATCTTGTCGAAGGATTCGGTGACAGTGGCTGTGGATGCTGTAATCTACTGTTATATATTTGACGCCGTGATGTCCGTGTGTAATGTACAGAACGCATTCGAGTCCACAAAGCTTTTGGCTGCCACCACGCTGAGAAATGTCTTGGGCACCAAGAATATGGCAGAAATGTTGTCGGATCGGGATTCTATTACACAACACATGAAGGTGTGATCAAATACCAGGGTTTAATAATTATCATCATTAATTAAATATTTTCTACAATTTTCATATAATAAAATACAATAGTAATGAATTAACATTGACATTTGTACTTTGTCTCAATCAGTTTAAAGTTTTGCGTTATCTATAGAATATATCGAAAAACCTTTTGTTTGATAAATAATTATTATTTAACAGCAAATTCTAGACGTTTCTACAAAACCCTGGGGAGTGACTGTTGACCGAATCGAAATGTAAGTATTGTTGGATTTTAATATGATTGTCATTTATTGTTGTATTTCATAGAGGTAAAGTTCTCTTTTTACCTAGATATACCTACTGAGTATATATACAATATCTCCTGGTCTATAGAGATCTGATACAAAATGTCACGGTCTACTGAGTGTGTATACAATATCTCCTGGTCTATAGAGATCTGGTACAAAATGTCACGGTCTACTGATTGTGTATACACTATCTCCTGGTCTATAGAGATCTGATACAAAATGTCCCGGTCTACTGATTGTGTATACACTATCTCCTGGTCTATAGAGATCTGATACAAAATGTCACGCTCTACTGAGTGTGTATACAATATCTCCTGGTCTATAGAGATCTGATACAAAATGTCACGGTCTACTGAGTGTGTATACAATATCTCCTGGTCTATAGAGATCTGATACAAAATGTCACGGTCTACTGATTGTGTATACAATATCTCCTGGTCTATAGAGATCTGATACAAAATGTCACGGTCTACTGAGTGTGTATACAATATCTCCTGGTCTATAGAGATCTGATACAAAATGTCACGGTCTACTGAGTGTGTATACCATATCTCCTGGTCTATAGAGATCTGATACAAAATGTCACGGTCTACTGAGTGTGTATACCATATCTCCTGGTCTATAGAGATCTGATACAAAATGTCACGGTCTACTGAGTGTGTATACAATATCTCCTGGTCTATAGAGATCTGATACAAAATGTCACGGTCTACTGAGTGTATATATACAGTATCTCCTGGTCTATAGAGATCTGATACAAAATGTCACGGTCTACTGAGTGTGTATACAATATCTCCTGGTCTATAGAGATCTGATACAAAATGTCACGGTCTACTGAGTGTGTATACCATATCTCCTGGTCTATAGAGATCTGATACAAAATGTCACGGTCTACTGAGTGTGTATACAATATCTCCTGGTCTATAGAGATCTGATACAAAATGTCACGGTCTACTGAGTGTATATATACAGTATCTCCTGGTCTATAGAGATCTGATACAAAATGTCACGGTCTACTGAGTGTGTATACAATATCTCCTGGTCTATAGAGATCTGATACAAAATGTCACGGTCTACTGATTGTGTATACAGTATCTCCTGGTCTATAGAGATCTGATACAAAATGTCACGGTCTACTGAGTGTGTATACAATATCTCCTGGTCAATTTACTCGAATTTCCTGACTCAAAATGATTCAGACGGGATTCCAGAGATTATAAAGACTATGAAACATTTTCACGGTCGCCACCATGAACTCATTTTTGATCTGCTAGTGTTATATGTTATTAGAGGAAGTGTATGCTCGTTAGTAAATCTGGTCGTCACATCACCTATTCTGACTGTACATGGTGGTTGTCGTCTGTGAAAGTTTAAACACTGAACATTGCCTTCGTCTATAAGATTGCTTTTATTTCCGGTTTGTCGTTTGTCTACACCTCTTTTTTGTGATGTTGTCGTTTTTCTAACGGTATAGATGCCTTTACAAGTAGGGTATGGAGGGGGTGGGGCTACATACTAGGAGACGAAAAAATATTTCCAAATATAGATGGACCTGTGCACTTTCCAAACAAATCTCAATATTGAACGAGAGTTACATTCACTACTTTGTGCTTACCTCTCATTACAAAATTGATATAGCGTATAACGTCTCCCTCGCCTATTACTGAAGGATGGTGCTGTTTTGAGCTTTCGTTAGGAAAGCAAAGCCTGTGTGTTTTTTTAACCTTCGTTGTTTCAAGTTTTCATTGAATTCATATATGTCGTCACTAGAGCGCGTATCATGCTGTGTAATCTATACATTGAATTGGTAAATGTAAATTCGGTAGAAAAACACACTCTCAAATATCAACAACTTTGCAATAAGAGATGTGTCTCCGTTTCTTTCAGAAAGGATGTGAAGCTGCCACGCCAGCTTCAACGTGCTATGGCGGCGGAGGCCGAGGCGTCCCGAAATGCCCGTGCAAAGGTAAAAGTAATGTTTAATTTACAACTATTGCCAGTATTTCATCCTCGATACTCGAGGGGTTACGATCACCTTCGTTCTCTGCACCCCTGGAACATGTCATGGCAAAATTGAAGGTTCCATGACGATACCATGTAGACCAGACGAAAAAAAATTGTGATCGTAACCCGTGTAGTTAAGAGGATACAGAGACTGAAAGTGATTGTAACTCCCTGGGTATCGAGGATACAGAGAGAGAGAGAGACAGTGATTGTAACCATTTGGGTATCGAGGAAACGGAGAGAGAAAGTGATTGTAACCCCTGGAGTATCGAGGATACAGAGAGAGGAAAAGATTGTAACCGCTGGAGTATGGAGTATACAGAGAGAGAAAGTGATTGTAATCCCAGGAGTATGGAGGATACAGAGAGTGAAAGTAATTTTAACTCCTGGATTATCGAGGATACAGAGAGAGAAAGTGATTGTAATCCCTGGAGTATCGAGGATACAGAGAGTGAATGTGATTGTAACCCCTGGAGTATCGAGGATACAGAGAGAGAAAGTGATCGTAACCTCTGGAGTATCGAGGATACAGAGAGTGAATGTGATTGTAACTCCTTGGGTATGGAGGATACAGAGAGAGAAAGTGATTGTAATCCCTGGAGTATCGAGGATACAGAGAGAGAAAGTGAAAGTGATTGTAACCCCTGGAGTATCGAGGATACAAAGATAAAAAAGAGATTAAATTGGTGTTCTGTAAATTATGACTGGTCGTGTTTCGGGGAGACTTTTGATTGGTTCATTGATCTGATTTGCCATAAAATGTGACTTTTTTTTGTATGTTGTACCCGCCAGGTTATAGCCGCTGAAGGAGAACACAATTCCTCCCGAGCTCTGAAGCAAGCCTCCGACATTATCGCCCAATCTCCCGCAGCCATACAGCTCCGGTACTTACAAACACTCAACACCATTGCAAGCGAAAAAAATTCTACCATAGTATTCCCACTTCCGGTGGACATCACCAGCTCTCGACTAAACTACTGACATTGGGTTCCTGTATTTCACTTTACTGCATTTTGACATGTTTTAGGGAGTAGTATTTATTTTTGGAGTTTTTACATAGGTATAATGTAGATAAGGTCTTAGTAGCAGTACATACAACACCTGTGGTGTTAGTCACAGTACATAAAACACCTGTGGTGTTAGTCACGGTACATACAACACCTGTGGTGTTAGTCACGGTACATACAACACCTGTGGTGTTAGTCACGGTACATACAACACCTGTGGTGTTAGTTACGGTACATACAACACCTGTGGTGTTAGTCACGGTACATACAACACCTGTGGTGTTAGTCACGGTACATACAACACCTGTGGTGTTAGTAGCAGTACATACAACACCTGTGGTGTTAGTTACAGAACATACAACACCTGTGGTGTTAGTCACAGTACATACAACACCTGTGGTGTTAGTCACAGTACATACAACACCTGTGGTGTTAGTCACAGTACATACAACACCTGTGGTGTTAGTCACAGTACATACAACACCTGTGGTGTTAGTCACAGTACATAAAACACCTGTGGTGTTAGTCACAGTACATAAAACACCTACACGTGTAATCAACTGATAATCACATTTCGTTTTTAATGAGTGTTCAGCACATGTAGTTTAGTCTATTTCAGAAAAGGAAACTGATATTTTGTATAAATGTGATGTATATAAAGAGATATTGTGTTTTATTTTTTACTGTTAATCAAAGCTCACTAAAACACTCCCCAGTGGAGCCGGGAAATGTGGATCTCAGCCCTCAGGTAACGATTTGTAAGTTACAAACACTTGGCAAGTCTCGTGTTTGCTAACTTAATCATCTCTGGTTGAGTTCCATCTTTTTCACCTCAAGTTGGGGTGAAATATTCTATCAATCTTCATTCAAGACAGGGCTATCCACATCTTTATCGGAGTGAGATTTTCTTCGTCTTAATTCGAGCAGGTGTGTCCTCGCCTTAACAAATCTGAGGATATTCTAATGACGTCACATCAATGATGTTTAGCATATCACAATAACGTTTCCATCCATAATCTTGTTGGTAAGATAGTAATATCTCGAACCACGCGGCTAAAATATAAACTGCAACATTGTGTGTGTCAATTTTATAAGTAATGTCAACTTCAAAACATTTTGATTAAATGACTCAAACGTTAGTTTGAGAATAAAAAAAACCGGATCATATAGTATTCCGTCATTTCTATTTTGAAGCATTTCTACGTCTCGCCAGTTGGTCAGTAATTTCCAGGCTTTAGTTACCAATCGATTTTTGATGTAATAAAGGATGAACTGTTTGACTATTTATAGAAAGTAAACACGTGGATAAAGGCCTGTAACGTGTTTGTTTTCTTTATAATTACTAATTAGGCCATGTTGTACAGAACACTAGAACCTGACAGAAATGTAGACAAGGGGGCAGACATTTATATTGACAGACTGTAGACTAGGGGGCAGGTGTTTATATTGACAGACCTGTAGACTAGGGGCAGGTGTTTATATTGACAGACCTGTAGACTAGGGGCAGGTGTTTATATTGACAGACCTGTAGACTAGGGGGCAGGAGTTTATATTGACAGACCTGTAGACTAGGGGGCAGGTGTTTATATTGACAGACCTGTAGACTAGGGGGCAGGTGTTTATATTGACAGACCTGTAGACTAGGGGGCAGGTCTTTTTATTGACAGACCTGTAGACTAGGGGACAGGCGATTATCTTGACAGACCAGTAGACTAGGGGGCAGGTGTTTATATTGACAGACCTGTAGACTAGGGGGCAGGTGTTTATATTGACAGACCTGGAGACTAGGGGGCAGGTGTTTATATTGACAGACATGTAGACTAGGGGGCAGGTGTTTATATTGACAGACCTGTAGACTAGGGGGCAGGTGTTTATATTGACACACCTGTAGACTAGGGGGCAGGTGTTTATATTGACAGACCTGTAGACTAGGGGACAGGCGATTATCTTGACAGACCTATAGACTAGGGGGCAGGTGTTTATATTGACAGGCATATAGACTAGGGGGCAGGTGTTTATAATGACAGACCAGTAAACTAGGGAGCAGGTGTTTATATTGACAGACCTGTAGACTAGGGGGCAGGTGTTTATATTGACAGACCTGGAGACTAGGGGGCAGGTGTTTATATTGACAGACCTGTAGACTAGGGGGCAGGTGTTTATACTGACACACCTGTAGACTAGGGGGCAGGTTTTTTCATTGACAGACATATAGGCTAGGGGGCAGGTGTTTATATTGACAGACCTGTAGACTAGGGGGCAGGTGTTTATATTGACACACCTGTAGACTAGGGGGCAGGTGTTTATATTGACACACCTGTAGACTAGGGGGCAGGTTTTTTTTATTGACAGACCTGTAGACTAGGGGGCAGGTTTTTTCATTGACAGACATATAGGCTAGGGGGCAGGTGTTTATATTGACACACCTGTAGACTAGGGGGCAGCTATTTATATTGACAGACCTGTAGACTAGGGAGCAGGTGTTTATATTGAAAGACCTGTAGACTAGGGGGCAGCTATCTATATTGACAGACCTGTAGACTAGGGGGCAGGTGTTTATATTGACAGACCTGTAGACTAGGGGGCAGGAGTTTATATTGACACACCTGTAGACTAGGGGGCAGGTGTTTATATTGACAGACCTGTAGACTAGGGGGCAGGTGTTTATATTGACAGACCTGTAGACTAGGGGGCAGGTGTTTATATTGACAGACCTGTAGACTAGGGGGCAGGTGTTTATATTGACACACCTGTAGACTAGGGGGCAGGTGTTTATATTGACAGACCTGTAGACTAGGGGGCAGGTTTTTTTTATTGACGAACATATAGACTAGGGGGCAGGTGTTTATATTGACAGACCTGTAGACTGGGGGTCAGGTGTTTATATTGACAGACCTGGAGACTAGGGGGCAGGTGTTTATATTGACAGACCTGTAGACTAGGGGCAGGTGTTTATATTGACACACCTGTAGACTAGGGGGCAGGTGTTTATATTGACAGGCATGTAGACTAGGGGGCAGGTTTTTTTATTGACAGACATATAGACTAGGGGGCAGGTGTTTATATTGACAGACCTGTAGACTGGGGGGGGGGGCAGATGTTTATATTGACAGACCTGGAGACTAGGGGGCAGGTGTCTATTTTACAAACCTGTAGACTAGGGGGCAGGTGTTTATATTGACAGACCTGGAGACTAGGGGGCAGGTGTCTATTTTACAAACCTGTAGACTAGGGGGCAGGTGTTTATATTGACAGACCTGTAGGCTAGGGGGCAGGTTTTTATGATTGACAGACCTGTAGACTAGGGGGCAGGTGTTTATATTGACAGACCTGTAGACTGGGGGGCAGGTGTTTATATTGACAGACCTGTAGACTAGGGGGCAGGTTTCTTTTATTGACAGACCTGTAGACTAGGGGGCAGGTTTTTTCATTGACAGACATATAGGCTAGGGGGCAGGTGTTTATATTGACAGACCTGTAGACTGGGGGGGGGGACAGATGTTTATATTGACAGACCTGGAGACTAGGGGGCAGGTGTCTATTTTACAAACCTGTAGACTAGGGGGCAGGTTTTTATGATTGACAGACCTGTAGACTAGGGGGCAGGTGTTTATATTGACAGACCTGGAGACTAGGGGGCAGGTGTTTATATTGACAGACCTGTAGACTAGGGGGCAGGTGTTTATATTGACAGACCTGTAGACTAGGGGGCAGGTGTTTATATTGACAGACATATAGACTAGGGGGCAGGTGTTTATATTGACAGACATATAGACTAGGGGGCAGGTTTTTTCATTGACAGACCTGGGGACTAGAGGGCAGGTGTTTATATTGACAGACCTGGAGACTAGGGGGCAGGTGTTTATATTGACAGACCTGTAGACTAGGGGGCAGGTGTTTATATTGACAGACCTGTAGACTAGGGGGCAGGTGTTTATATTGACAGACATATAGACTAGGGGGCAGGTGTTTATATTGACAGACCTGGGGACTAGAGGGCAGGTGTTTATATTGACAGACCTGGAGACTAGGGGGCAGGTGTTTATATTGACAGACCTGTAGACTAGGGGCAGGTGTTTATATTGACAGACCTGTAGACTGGGGGGGGCAGATGTTTATATTGACAGACCTGTAGACTAGGGGGCAGGAGTTTATATTGACAGACCTGTAAACTAGGGGGCAGGTGTTTATATTGACAGACCTGTAGACTGGGGGGGGGCAGGTGTTTATATTGACAGACCTGTAGACTAGGGGGCAGGTGTTTATATTGACAGACCTGTAGACTAGGGGGCAGGTTTTTATGATTGACAGACCTGTAGACTAGGGGACAGGTGTTTATATTGACAGACCAGTAGACTAGGGGGCAGGTGTTTATATTGACAGACCTGTAGACTAGGGGGCAGGCGTTTATATTGACAGACCTGTTGACTAGGGGGCAGGTTTTTTTTTATTGACGAACATATAGACTAGGGGGCAGGTGTTTATATTGACAGACCTGTAGACTAGGGGCAGGTGTTTATATTGACACACCTGTAGACTAGGGGGCAGGCGTTTATATTGACAGACCTGTAGACTAGGGGCAGGTGTTTATATTGACAGAAATGTAGACTGGGGACAGGCGATTATCTCGACAGACCTGTAGGCTAGGGGGCAGGCGTTTATATTGACAGATATATAGACTAGGGGACAGGTTTTAACATTGACAGACACGTGAAATTTGAGAAAGATCTATGCTGTAGTTCTCAAGAAATAGGGATAACAAACTTCTAAGTTAAAATCTAAAATGTCCGTCTGTCGGCCATTTTGTTTTTCTTATCAGTCCCTAAATCAAATTGTCACAACTTGGGGCCTAGAGGAACCTACATCTGAAATTTAAGAAGATTCATTAAGTACTTCTCAAGAAAAAGCCATAACAACCTTTCAAAGTCAAAATCCAAGATGGCCACCTTCCGGCCATTTTGTTTTTCTCATCAGTCCTTAATAACATGGGCACAACTAGGGACTTAGGGGAACCTACATATGAAATTCAAGAAGGATTCATCATCGGGTGGATGGACGGCAGACCATGGACTTAAAAACAATTTGAACAGCCTGCTATCTGATGATGGTGGGCTACAGACCACCATGAAATACAGAAGCCTGTCGCCATCAATAACTCAATGCCCTGTAAGTTTAGTGGTAACATCAGCATTTTTCAGTGATCAATACATGTGTCAATACCTTATGTATCTTGATAAAGTGATCACTTTACTCTATTTCCTATGGCCTTATAAGTAATTTTACACTTCGCAGTAAATCTGGTCAACCAGAATCTGTAAATTAAAAAAACAAACAAAACCATGTGTGGATGAGAAATTTCTGTATTTTTCAATTTCTGATAAACAGAAATGACAAAATAATAATAATTAAAAAAAAAAAAAAATTATATTTTTTAGATTTTTTCAAAAGAAGCACATTGCATAAGCCATCCCAACATATAGTACATTGTATAAGCCATCCCAACATATAGTACATTGTATAAGCCATCCCTACATATAGTACATTGTATAAGCCATCCCAACATATAGTACATTGTATAAGCTTAACATTCTTCAATAATTTTCTACAGGAAACAAAACTGATATGTATATTAACTGAAATTAATTGCACACATTGTAGGGGAAAGTCAAATCATATCACAGAAATATGTGACAATATTATCAGAAATCAATCTATTGCTTTCAGACTGGAGAATGCTTACGATCCTGGAGACACAATGGAATGTTTAACAATTAAAGTAGATTATGTTGCCATTGTCTTCACAGCATCCTTTGAAAATTTGAAGGTGAAGGATCTGATAATAATTTCCTATAATAGAAATAACAGTCGAGTAAAACATCCTTAATCAGGTGTCAGGTTTATCTACAACAGTACAAGATTATCTGTAACAACATCAGATTATCTCTATCTGTAACAACATCAGATTATCTCTATCAGTGAAAGATAATCTGTTACGACTGTGCAAAATTGTCTGCTACAGTGTAAGACAATCTAACCCAGCTTAAGATTATCTGTCTTGGTAAAACATACCTGTAAAAGTACCATATTATAACAGTATCAGATTATCTCTTACAGTATCAGATTATCTCTTACAGTATCAGATTATCTCTTATGGTATCAGATTATCTCTTACGGTATCAGATTATCTCTTACGGTATCAGATTATCTCTTACAGTATCAGATTATCTCTTACAGTATCAGATTATCTCTTACAGTATCAGATTATCTCTTACAGTATAAGATTATCTCTTACGGTATCAGATTATCTCTTACAGTATAAGATTATCTCTTACGGTATCAGATTATCTCTTACAGTATAAGATTATCTCTTACGGTATCAGATTATCTCTTACAGTATCAGATTATCTCTTACGGTATCAGATTGTCTCTTACAGTATCAGATTATCTCTTACGGTATCAGATTATCTCTTACAGTATCAGATTATCTCTTACAGTATCAGATTGTCTCTTACAGTATCAGATTATCTCTTACGGTATCAGATTATCTCTTACAGTATCAGATTATCTCTTACAGTATCAGATTATCTCTTACAGTATCAGATTATCTCTTACAGTATCAGATTATCTCTTACGGTATAAGATTATCTCTTACGGTATCAGATTATCTCTTACAGTATCAGATTATCTCTTACGGTATCAGATTATCTCTTACGGTATCAGATTATCTCTTACGGTATCAGATTATCTCTTACAGTATCAGATTATCTCTTACAGTATCAGATTATCTCTTACAGTATCAGATTATCTCTTACAGTATAAGATTATCTCTTACAGTATCAGATTATCTCTTACAGTATAAGATTATCTCTTACAGTATCAGATTATCTCTTACAGTATCAGATTATCTCTTACAGTATCAGATTATCTCTTACGGTATCAGATTATCTCTTACGGTATCAGATTATCTCTTACAGTATCAGATTATCTCTTACAGTATCAGATTATCTCTTACGGTATCAGATTATCTCTTACAGTATCAGATTATCTCTTACAGTATCAGATTATCTCTTACGGTATCAGATTATCTCTTACAGTATAAGATTATCTCTTACGGTATCAGATTATCTCTTACAGTATCAGATTATCTCTTACGGTATCAGATTATCTCTTACAGTATCAGATTATCTCTTACAGTATCAGATTATCTCTTACGGTATCAGATTATCTCTTACGGTATCAGATTATCTCTTACAGTATCAGATTATCTCTTACGGTATCAGATTATCTCTTACGGTATCAGATTATCTCTTACAGTATCAGATTATCTCTTACGGTATCAGATTATCTCTTACGGTATAAGATTATCTCTTACGGTATCAGATTATCTCTTACGGTATCAGATTATCTCTTACGGTATCAGATTATCTCTTACGGTATCAGATTATCTCTTACGGTATCAGATTATCTCTTACGGTATCAGATTATCTCTTACAGTATCAGATTATCTCTTACGGTATCAGATTATCTCTTACAGTATCAGATAATCTCTTACAGTATAAGATTATCTCTTACAGTATCAGATTATCTCTTACAGTATAAGATTATCTCTTACAGTATCAGATTATCTCTTACAGTATCAGATTATCTCTTACAGTATAAGATTATCTCTTACAGTATCAGATTATCTCTTACAGTATAAGATTATCTCTTACAGTATAAGATTATCTCTTACAGTATCAGATTATCTCTTACAGTATCAGATTATCTCTTACAGTATCAGATTATCTCTTACGGTATCAGATTATCTCTTACTGTATCAGATTATCTCTTACAGTATCAGATTATCTCTTACAGTATCAGATTATCTCTTACAGTATCAGATTATCTCTTACAGTATAAGATTATCTCTTACAGTATAAGATTATCTCTTACAGTATCAGATTATCTCTTACAGTATAAGATTATCTATAAGATTATCTGTATTTGTATAAGATTATCTGTATTAGTTACTTAAGATTATCTGTTACAGTATAACATTATCTGTTACAGTATAAGATTATCTGTTACATTATAACATTATCTGTTACAGTATAAGATTATCTGTTACAGTATAACATTATCTGTTACAGTATAACATTATCTGTTACAGTATAAGATTATCTGTTACATTATAACATTATCTGTTACAGTATAAGATTATCTGTTACAGTATAACATTATCTGTTACAGTATAACATTATCTGTTACATTATAACATTATCTGTTACAGTATAAGATTATCTATTACAGTATAAAGTTTATCCTTTTAATTTTGTTACTACTGATACTGTAAGAGAGCCAGATTTATATATACTAGTAGTGGAACTTTGGACACAATCCTGAGTTTTCAACCAAAAATATCAGATAAATCATTTGAGGAGGAGTTGTTAGACATTCCCTGTGATGCCATTGGTTGAATTCCTTGTCTTCCCATTGACTGCTGTTGCTGTGATCCCATTGGCTGCAACATGCCTGTGGAATTTTGCATGTAACTTTGACCTCCCACTGCAGGTACCTGACCCATACCAGCCATTGGAGTACCCATACTGCTTCCCATCATTCCAAATTGATTTGAAGGCTTTTGCTGCTGAGGTCTGCTACTTGACTGGGACATTTGATTCAAAGACAATTTAGGCTGTTGATTGGATGACATGGGCAATAAACTGTCCAATGAGGACATATTCATGTTCTGGCCTGGAATGATATTCTGTCCCATCATCATGGAATTTGGATTCCTTCCTTGGTTACCAGACATACCCATTGAACTTTGACCTATACCACCTGACATACCCATTGAACTCTGACCCATGCCACCTGACATACACATTGAACTCTGACCCATGCCACCTGACATACCCATTGAACTCTGACCCATACCACCTGACATACCCATTGAACTCTGACCCATGCCACCTGACATACCCATTGAACTCTGACCCATGCCACCTGACATACCCATTGAACTCTGACCCATACCACCTGACATACCAATTGAGTTTTGACTCAATCCACCTGACATTCCCATTGAACCTTGACTCATGCTACCAGACATGCCCATGGAACTTTGACCAATACCACTTGACATACCCATTGAACTTTGACCCATGAAAGGTTGTCCCATAGTTCTATTGCCTGTTACAGAACTTGTTCCAAATACTGATGTTGATGACCCTGAGGTTCCTGTACCACTTGATGAAGTGTTTGCGGTCATGTTGATGGAATTCAAAGACATCTTGTTTGTAGGAGGATGAGTTCCAACCAGATTGGAACTCATCAGGGATGCAGACAGGTCTTTGACACCAGTATTTCTGGAGGTTTGAGGTGATTTGGATGTAGAACTCATTGTACCTAAAGGTTTCTGAGCTTTGTAAATTCTTTGTTGTTCCTGTTGTTTTGCCAGTTTCTGTTTCTCTTCTATTGACAATGTCTGTTTGGAAGCAAGAGGAAGAAGAAAACGAACATATATGATTACAATATCAAAAATTTCAGACAAGTTTTAGACTAACATTAAATTAATGTTCCACTAAATTGATCACTTCTATGGTATAAGTTGTGATATTTTAGAGAATGTCTTAATCATTGATAGAGGGTTGACTGATTTACAGATTGTAGGGACAATACCTGATGTCTGTATAATATTTACCTTTACATGGCTGACTGATTTACAGATTGTGGGGACAATACCTGATGTCTGTATAATATTTACCTTTACATGGCTGACTGATTTACAGATTGTAGGGACAATACCTGATGTCTGTATAATATTTACCTTTACATGGCTGACTGATTTACAGATTGTGGGGACAATACCTGATGTCTGTATAATATTTACCTTTACATGGCTGACTGATTTACAGATTGTGGGGACAATACCTGATGTCTGTATAATATTTACCTTTACATGGCTGACTGATTTACAGATTGTGGGGACAATACCTGATGTCTGTATAATATTTACCTTAGAGGGTTGACTGATTTACAGATTGTAGGGACAATACCTGATGTCTGTATAATATTTACCTTTACATGGCTGACTGATTTACAGATTGTAGGGACAATACCTGATGTCTGTATAATATTTACCTTTACATGGCTGACTGATTTACAGATTGTAGGGACAATACCTGATGTCTGTATAATATCTACCTTTACATGGCTGACTGATTTACAGATTGTGGGGACAATACCTGATGTCTGTATAATATCTACCTTTACATGGCTGACTGATTTACAGATTGTGGGGACAATACCTGATGTCTGTATAATATCTACCTTTACATGGCTGACTGATTTACAGATTGTGGGGACAATACCTGATGTCTGTATAATATTTACCTTAGAGGGTTGGCTGATTTACAGATTGTGGGGACAATACCTGATGTCTGTATAATATCTACCTTTACATGGCTGACTGATTTACAGATTGTGGGGACAATACCTGATGTCTGTATAATATCTACCTTTACATGGCTGACTGATTTACAGATTGTGGGGACAATACCTGATGTCTGTATAATATTTACCTTAGAGGGTTGACTGATTTACAGATTGTAGGGACAATACCTGATGTCTGTATAATATCTACCTTTACATGGCTGACTGATTTACAGATTGTGGGGACAATACCTGATGTCTGTATAATATTTACCTTAGAGGGTTGACTGATTTACAGATTGTAGGGACAATACCTGATGTCTGTATAATATCTACCTTTACATGGCTGACTGATTTACAGATTGTGGGGACAATACCTGATGTCTGTATAATATTTACCTTAGAGGGTTGACTGATTTACAGATTGTAGGGACAATACCTGATGTCTGTATAATATCTACCTTTACATGGCTGACTGATTTACAGATTGTGGGGACAATACCTGATGTCTGTATAATATTTACCTTAGAGGGTTGACTGATTTACAGATTGTGGGGACAATACCTGATGTCTGTATAATATCTACCTTTACATGGCTGACTGATTTACAGATTGTGGGGACAATACCTGATGTCTGTATAATATTTACCTTAGAGGGTTGACTGATTTACAGATTGTAGGGACAATACCTGATGTCTGTATAATATCTACCTTTACATGGCTGACTGATTTACAGATTGTGGGGACAATACCTGATGTCTGTATAATATTTACCTTAGAGGGTTGACTGATTTACAGATTGTAGGGACAATACCTGATGTCTGTATAATATCTACCTTTACATGGCTGACTGATTTACAGATTGTGGGGACAATACCTGATGTCTGTATAATATTTACCTTAGAGGGTTGACTGATTTACAGATTGTGGGGACAATACCTGATGTCTGTATAATATCTACCTTTACATGGCTGACTGATTTACAGATTGTGGGGACAATACCTGATGTCTGTATAATATTTACCTTAGAGGGTTGACTGATTTACAGATTGTAGGGACAATACCTGATGTCTGTATAATATCTACCTTTACATGGCTGACTGATTTACAGATTGTGGGGACAATACCTGATGTCTGTATAATATTTACCTTAGAGGGTTGACTGATTTACAGATTGTAGGGACAATACCTGATGTCTGTATAATATCTACCTTTACATGGCTGACTGATTTACAGATTGTGGGGACAATACCTGATGTCTGTATAATATTTACCTTAGAGGGTTGACTAATAGGTATGGCCACCTTGTGATTTTCTTCCCCAATCTTCACTACCTCCCCTGTACTGACAGGTTGTACTGAGGAAGGGACAGGACTATTTGACTTTGGAGCAGACTTGTCACCACCAATCATACTACCCATACCAAACCCACTGAGGAATTTGTCCATCTGAAAATATATCAGATATATCTGAAGTCTCAGTGACGCATTACGACACACGAAAACTTTATATCTCTGCTCAATAACAGCTCATTTCATTACATCAAAACATTAATGCTTCTAAACTTTTCTGATAATTAATGTCATTCATCAAAATCCATATCAACTTTGAATAAGATATTATACTTAAATCTCAATGCCGAATCAGTTAAAATACAACATTAATGTGTATCAGCTTATCCATCATAAAATTTGTTTAAAATTTGATATCACTGACTAGTTCACCGTTGTCTGAAGACATGATCTTTGTGTAACCTGGATTGTCCTACTTACCAATGGTCCATCCTCTACATCACTGACTGTCACTACTGTCTGTAGACGTGATCTTTGTGTAACCTGGATAGTCCTACTTACCAATGGTCCATCCTCTACATCACTGACTGTCACTACTGTCTGTAGACGTGATCTTTGTGTAACCTGGATAGTCCTACTTACCAATGGTCCATCCTCTACATCACTGACTGTCACTACTGTCTGTAGACGTGATCTTTGTGTAACCTGGATAGTCCTACTTACCAATGGTCCATCATCTACATCACTGACTGTCACTACTGTCTGTAGACGTGATCTTTGTGTAACCTGGATAGTCCTACTTACCAATGGTCCATCATCTACATCACTGACTGTCACTACTGTCTGTAGACGTGATCTTTGTGTAACCTGGATAGTCCTACTTACCATTGACTTTGGTTCATCCTGTACACCACTGACTAGTTCGTCGTTGTGTGTCGAAGTGATCTTTGTAATCTGGATGGTCCTATAAACATGAAAAGAGGAAGTTTTTCTTGTAATAGATTCTCATGAATGTAATGAACTGTTTAAAAGGCAGTTTTCAATGTTACTTTCTCTCAACTTAGGAAAAAAGAGGCCCATAAGGCTGGTATTGCACACCTGCTTTTGTTTTCTGAAATTGCTTCATCTAAATTAAATTAAAAGAATTTTACAGGTTATTTGAACTGTCATCCCTATAAACCCAACGGGAAACAATGCTTTACTCAAGGATGCTTCTGACCAAATCAGGTCAAATTCAATAATTCCTCATTAATAAGAAAATTTTAGTGAATTTGACTTTTTCCTTTAATGTGCCCTAGTCCGCCCATCCAAGGGGTCAAGACCCACCATTTTTACAAAATTGATTTCCCTTTACCTTAAACGCTTCAGACAAAATTTGGGCAATATCCATTCATTATTATAGGAGGAATTTAAAGAAATTGCTCTATTTCCTTGATCTGGAGCTGCCCCTTCTGTCAGAGGTTGGCAGAGACCTACTATCCGTACAAAATTGATTTCCCTTCACCTCAGAAAGCTCCACACCTAAATTATGGTAATATCCAGTCATTCGTACAGGAGGAGTAGCATTTTAAAGAATTTGGTTGATTTCCCCTGTTGGGCCCCATGTGTCCCACCCCAAATGGCTGTTTTATTCCACTTCACCTAAAAATGTTTCAGACAAAATTAGGGCAATATCAAATCATTGTTAAAGGAGGAGAAGGATTTTTAAGGATTTGCTCTCTTTCCCCTACTGGGTCCCACCTCTCCTGCCCAAGAAGGGCTGAGACCCATCGTTTATGTAACAGATACATAATGGGCACGAGTAATGTATTGGATATATCACACGAGTCCGAAGGATATATCTGATACATTACTTGTGCCCATTATGTTTCTGTTTTATCCAATGACCACCAAGGTTTTCTCATCCACGTGCCAAGGGGCGGAGCTAGAACCTATCAGGAGCCGATTAGTGTCAAGTTGATGATTTTCCCGCTATTTTCTTACCCATCCCATTTTCTATCACAGTAATAAATCATTTCATTAGTAGATGTCAGAGATGTCGGAGCTGGACAACGTATGGAAAGACTTTAGAAACATCGACAATCTCAATGATATAACATTATCACATGTCTTTGTTTATCTGTCTCGCCCACTTGGAAATGGGCACCACCTCCCTAATGAGGTGTGGACCAATCAGAGAGAACCATCTGATATTTTAGATATCACATGTGTGATATCTGAAATATCTCATGGTATGAAATTTATCACCAGGAAAAAAGATCAAAGAAAAACCAAGGCATCATTGGATAATCAAAACTGATTCTGCTTCACCTAAGAATGATGATCAGAAGGATTTTAAAATTCTCCCTTTTGAGCCCTGCCCCTCTGGTCTCTGGGGGTCCAGACCGTCAATTTATACAAATTTTGTCCCACTTTCCCTAGGAACGTTTCTGACCAAATTTAGTCAAAATTTTGTAGTAGTGAGATTTTGTAAAAAGGTTGACAAATGCATGGACAATAGATGAATGAACTGACAGATGGAGAACAGACAAGGGATGACTGATGCTGTGGTATGCCATAAGCTCACTTGACCCTTCAGGCTAGGTGAGCTGAAAATTGAGCCCCTTTCACTCAAGCATGTTTTTAAATCTAGACCAAGAATATGGTAGAATTTTCCAAGAAATGTTTACAACTTGAACATACTGTTGTTCTTGTTTCATCTGATCTAGCTGTTCCAGTTTCATACGTTGGTCTTTCTCCATACGTCCAAGCATGTCTCTCACCACAGACATGTATGCATTGAACTGTAAACAAACAGGTTGTATTTTGTTTATTAGCACACATGTGTACACATACAATGATAGCAGCAATAACCAGATAATCAAATTAAACTCAGTCAAATTTTACCATTTCCCAGTTATTCAGTGATAGACCTCTTTTGGTGGCAGGAAGATACCGTATAGCTGGTTATTTTTGATGGGGGATGATATTTTCGCAATTTCACGGGTCATTTCTATGATCGTGAAAATTTGATCTGTGAAATATTACGATGCATGAAAATATTGTCTGTGATATAAAATATTGAAAACATTGTCTTATTGTTACCAACTTATTGTAGTGTTCAAGTTCCTACTCGGTCACCACCTCTCTTTCATGGGTAAACAAGTTAAAACATGTGAAATAGAACACACAAGTTTAGATAGCTTTCCTACATATATATGTGAGATAAACAAACATGTGAGATAAACAAACACGTGAGATAAACAAACACGTAAGATAAACAAACACGTGAGATAAACAAACACGTGGGATAAACAAACATGTGAGATAAACAAACATGTGAGATAAACAAACACGTGGGATAAACAAACATGTGAGATAAACAAACATGTGAGATAAACAAACACGTGGGATAAACAAACACGTGGGATAAACAAACACGAAAGATAAACAAACATGTGGGATAAACAAACATGTGAGATAAACAAACACACAAACACGTGAGATAAACAAACACGTGAGATAAACAAACACGTGAGATAAACAAACACGTGGGATAAACAAACACGTGAGATAAACAAACACACAAACACGTGAGATAAACAAACACGTGAGATAAACAAACACGTGAGATAAACAAACACGTGGGATAAACAAACACGTGAGATAAACAAACACATGGGATAAACAAACCCGTGGGATAAACAAACTCGTGAGATAAACAAACACGTGAGATAAACAAACACGTGAGATAAACAAACACGTGGGATAAACAAACACGTGAGATAAACAAACACACAAACACGTGAGATAAACAAACACGTGAGATAAACAAACACATGGGATAAACAAACCCGTGGGATAAACAAACCCGTGGGATAAACAAACACGTGGGATAAACAAACACGTGAGATAAACAAACCTGTGGGATAAACAAACACGTGGGATAAACAAACACGTATGTGGTAGCATGACAACGTAATACTGCAGAACTGTACAGAACATTTATGTACATAGCTCATCTATTTGCAATAATTTGATTTCCAGTAAATACCACATTGCAATTTTTTAATTTGTGAAAATTAAATTTTCTTGATTTATGTGAAAATCGTGAATATTTTTGCCTGCCAAAATAACTGTCTGTACTGCATTTAAGGATAGTAATTTGTCAAGTAAATATAAATATGTACTATTATTTGATGCAAAAACAGACCATTATCTAAACATGCTACTAGTTATACTATTTGTAAATTTTATTATTCACTTCTGTTACTTATTGAGTGGATATTAGCTAGAAAGTAACACGAATTTCTAACAACAAAACATCAAATTTACATTCTCACATTTTGATCATTTTTCTTCAGAAGCCCACACAAAATCTGATTAATAGAATAACATTATATGTAGTTGATCTTAAACTTTCTTCCTGCAAAAAAAATTAATCACTATTGTTGATATTAGATTTTGGTTTAAATAGATCAAATTTAAAAATTCACATCAAACATTTTATGTTGTATTGAGTACCTGTGAGAGATTCAGGTTATTGTCCATAGCCAGAGGAATGATAAAAGGCAAAACTTTTGTAGCCATAATGTCTTTTGTGATGCCCAGTTTAGTGTGAGACAACGTCACCTGATATATACCTGCCAAAAACAACAAAATCAGATCAGTACAGCAGACTCCCTGGAGGGTATCTAGGGGGGAGTATTATATACCTAGTATACACATCAGTACAGCAGGCTCCCTGGAGGGTATCTAGGGGGGAGTATTATATACCTAGTATACATATCAGTACAGCAGGCTCCCTGGAGGGTATCTAGGGGGGAGTATTATATACCTAGTATACACAACAGTACAGCAGGCTCCCTGGAGGGTATCTAGGGGGAGTATTATATACCTAGTATACACAACAGTACAGCAGGCTCCCTGGAGGGTATCTAGGGGGGAGTATTATATACCTAGTATACACAACAGTACAGCAGGCTCCCTGGAGGGTATCTAGGGGGGAGTATTATATACCTAGTATACACAACAGTACAGCAGGCTCCCTGGAGGGTATCTAGGGGGGAGTATTATATACCTAGTATACACAACAGTACAGCAGGCTCCCTGGAGGGTATCTAGGGGGGAGTATTATATACCTAGTATACACATCAGTACAGCAGGCTCCCTGGAGGGTATCTAGGGGGGAGTATTATATACCTAGTATACACAACAGTACAGCAGGCTCCCTGGAGGGTATCTAGAGGGGAGTATTATATACCTAGTATACACAACAGTACAGCAGGCTCCCTGGAGGGTATCTAGGGGGGAGTATTATATACCTAGTATACACATCAGTACAGCAGGCTCCCTGGAGGGTATCTAGGGGGGAGTATTATATACCTAGTATACACAACAGTACAGCAGGCTCCCTGGAGGGTATCTAGGGGGGAGTATTATATACCTAGTATACACATCAGTACAGCAGACTCCCTGGAGGGTATCTAGGGGGGAGTATTATATACCTAGTATACTCATCAGTACAGCAGACTCCCTGGAGGGTATCTAGGGGGGAGTATTATATACCTAGTATACACAACAGTACAGCAGGCTCCCTTGAGGGTATCTATGGGGGAGTATTATATACCTAGTATACACATCAGTACAGCAGGCTCTCTGGAGGGTATCTAGAGGGAGTATTATATACCTAGTATACACAACAGTACAGCAGGCTCCCTGGAGGGTATCTAGGGGGGAGTATTATATACCTAGTATACTCATCAGTACAGCAGACTCCCTGGAGGGTATCTAGGGGGGAGTATTATATACCTAGTATACACAACAGTACAGCAGGCTCCCTTGAGGGTATCTATGGGGGAGTATTATATACCTAGTATACACATCAGTACAGCAGGCTCTCTGAAGGGTATCTAGAGGGAGTATTATATACCTAGTGTACACAACAGTACAGCAGGCTCCCTTGAGGGTATCTATGGGGGAGTATTATATACCTAGTATACTCATCAGTACAGCAGACTCCCTGGAGGGTATCTAGGGGGGAGTTTTATATACCTAGTATACACAACAGTACAGCAGGCTCTCTGGAGGGTATCTAGAGGGAGTATTATATACCTAGTATACACATCAGTACAGCAGGCTCTCTGGAGGGTATCTAGGGGGGAGTATTATATACCTAGTATACACATCAGTACAGCAGGCTCCCTGGAGGGTATCTAGGGGGGAGTATTATATACCTAGTATACACATCAGTACAGCAGGCTCCCTGGAGGGTATCTAGGGGGAGTATTATATACCTAGTATACACAACAGTACAGCAGGCTCCCTGGAGGGTATCTAGGGGGTAGTATTATATACCTAGTATACACATCAGTACAGCAGGCTCCCTGGAGGGTATCTAGGGGGGAGTATTATATACCTAGTATACACATCAGTACAGCAGGCTCCCTGGAGGGTATCTAGGGGGGAGTATTATATACCTAGTATACACATCAGTACAGCAGGCTCCCTGGAGGGTATCTAGGGGGGAGTATTATATACCTAGTATACACATCAGTACAGCAGGCTCCCTGGAGGGTATCTAGGGGGGAGTATTATATACCTAGTATACACATCAGTACAGCAGGCTCCCTGGAGGGTATCTAGGGGGTGGGGGGGAGTATTATATACCTAGTATACACATAGTACAGCAGGCTCCCTGGAGGGTATCTACACACATCAGTACAGCAGGCTCCCTGGAGGGTACAGCAGTACAGCTCCCTGGAGGGTATCTAGGGGGGAGTATTATATACCTAGTATACACATCAGTACAGCAGGCTCCCTGGAGGGTATCTAGGGGGAGTATTATATACCTAGTATACACATCAGTACAGCAGGCTCTCTGGAGGGTATCTAGGGGGGAGTATTATATACCTAGTATACACATCAGTACAGCAGGCTCCCTGGAGGGTATCTAGGGGGAGTATTATATACCTAGTATACACATCAGTACAGCAGGCTCCCTGGAGGGTATCTAGGGGGAGTAGGCTCTCACATCAGTACAGCAGGCTCCCTGGAGGGTATCTAGGGGGGAGTATTATATACATAGTAAACACATCAGTACAGCAGGCTCCCTGGAGGGTATCTAGGGGGAGTATTATATACCTAGTATACACTTCAGTACAGCAGGCTCTCTGGAGGGTATCTAGGGGGAGTATTATATACCTAGTATACACATCAGTACAGCAGGCTCCCTGGAGGGTATCTAGGGGGAGTATTATATACCTAGTATACACATAGTACAGCAGGCTCTCTGGAGGGTATCTAGGGGGGAGTATTATATACCTAGTATACACTTCAGTACAGCAGGCTCCCTGGAGGGTATCTAGGAGGGAGTATTATATACCTAGTATACACATCAGTACAGCAGGCTCCCTGGAGGGTATCTAGGGGGAGTATTATATACCTAGTATACACATCAGTACAGCAGGCTCCCTGGAGGGTATCTAGGGGGAGTATTATATACCTAGTATACTCATCAGTACAGCAGGCTCCCTGGAGGGTATCTAGGGGGGAGTATTATATACCTAGTATACACATCAGTACAGCAGGCTCTCTGGAGGGTATCTAGGGGGAGTATTATATACCTAGTATACTCATCAGTACAGCAGGCTCCCTGGAGGGTATCTAGAGGGGAGTATTATATACCTAGTATACACATCAGTACAGCAGGCTCCCTGGAGGGTATCTAGGGGGGAGTATTATATACCTAGTATACACATCAGTACAGCAGGCTCCCTGGAGGGTATCTAGGGGGGAGTATTATATACCTAGTATACTCATCAGTACAGCAGGCTCCCTGGAGGGTATCTAGGGGGAGTATTATATACCTAGTATACTCATCAGTACAGCAGGCTCCCTGGAGGGTATCTGAGGGAGAAATGGAAGAATATCATCCAGTACAGTCCACTTGTCCAGGTATTCCAACAGCTTACCAATACACAGCAGGCAGTTTGTCCGTATCTAAAGCAAAACAGTAGTGTGATACATGGACACAAGTGATAGGCATAGGCCAGGCCAGGTCAACACATATATATAAAGAAAGGATAACGTTTCATCTTTTGTACAAATCTCTGGTTATTGGATGTCCTTCCTCTCTCAGTTTTCCATGAAGCTTGATAGAAAGTGAGACAACTCATTATATAGGAGATTTCATTCATCAAGTCCTAATTTAAATCCAGCTTAATATTTTTTTAACAAGATCCAGAGGGATCTTGGAGCCACACATCATTTCAACCTTTTTCCTTATTTAGAAATAGTTCTTTTCTTTTTTTTTTTAATCTTCCTTTGAAATCTGTTTCCACTCTTGATTTATGAAATTTGCCTCTTACGAAATAGCTATAACAATCTTTTCTTACCAAATCCAATAACATCACCTATTATCCACTTAGTTCTTCTGATCACTCCCAAAATTCTACACAATAAGAACCCACATAGAAAATCTGTAAAGATTAATCCTCAAACAATAGCAATAACAAACTTTCATAGCCAAAATTGAAGTTGCCCAACTGTTGGCCATTTTTGTTTTGTGATCAGTCACAAAATTGAACCGGCACAACTAAAACCATATCTTTAATATTCCAAAGGTTATGGTCACATTCGCCCTCTGCATCCATGGAACATCTCATAGCAAAATTAAAGGCACAAGTGAAGTCATTTGATTGGTTCCAAGAGGAAAAGAATGACCAATCACAGGCTGCTACACCTTTTGAAGATTACAAAGGAGTGACACCAAACTTCTAAGCCATCAGTACATCACAGGATCAAACTTGTCTTTACATTTCATACACGAGGTGTAGAACATGGAATCTTCAATTCTGCCATGATATGTTCCAGGGGTGAAGAGAGCAAAAGTGATTGTACCCCCTGGAGTATCAAAGATTCTGAAACTAAGGACAAAGGGGAAACTACAAACAAAATTTGAGAAAGATCCATCAAATGATTTTCAAGATACAGTGATAACAAAAATTGTCTAGGGAGAGAAAACCAAAGTACACAACATGGATTGGCAATATAAATAGACAACCATCTGGGCTACAAATCAGACTTACATCTATTAACAGCGATTCCATTCAGTACTTTAAATACTTACAGCTATTTACAGCGACTCCAGTTAGTACTTTAAATAATTACAGCTATTTACAGCGACTCCAGTTAGTACTTTAAATACTTACAGCTATTTACAGCTACTCCAGTCAGTACTTTAAATACTTACAGCGATTTACAGCGACTCCAGTCAGTACTTTAAATACTTACAGCTATTTACAGCGACTCCAGCCAGTACTTTAAATACTTACAGCTATTTACAGCGACTCCAGTCAGTACTTTAAATACTTACAGCTATTTACAGCGAATCCAGTCAGTACTTTAAATACTTACAGCTAATACTCCAGTCAGTACTTTAAATACTTACAGCTAATACTCCAGTCAGTACTTTAAATACTTACAGCTATTTACAGCTACTCCAGTCAGTACTTTAAATACTTACAGCTAATACTCCAGTAGAAAGACACAATTTCTTAATTCTTGGGATGATAGAATTTTTCAAAGAGCTAAATTCAATCAGCTCTGCAAAAGTTGGCACAATGGATAGGCACAATTCCTGCAAGAAAAATTGTAAAAAATCAATTGACCGAACAAATCACTCCTGCAACCTAGAAGGTAATTGCTGTATGTCTGATGGAAAACCTACACCACAAAATACAAATAGTGCAGCTTGATGTGAATTCTGGGGCAGTTTTATGATCTTATGTTCCAGTCACTTACCATAGTTGTGCGTAAAAAGAGACAACAATATAGTAATACTAATTATGTGAAACATTACCTGTAGTTGAGGACTCTCGGTTTCCAAACACAGGTGAATCATAGGAATCACATGGTTTTTTATTTCACCCTGCGGAGTCTTCTTTAACAACAAAGTCATGTTTTGCATGAAAATTAAGGGAATCTGAAATCAAGAATTGAAAAAGTTACTTATTGATATAGACAGACATTGTATCAGCTGTGTGAGGAGACTTAAACCCAGCATACTGTACATTATTGATATAGACAGACATTGTATCAGCTGTGTGAGGAGACTTAAACCCAGCATACTGTACATTACTGATATAGACAGACATTGTATCAGCTGTGTGAGGAGACTTAAACCCAGCATACTGTACATTACTGATATAGACAGACATTGTGTGATCAGCTGTGTGATATAGACAGACATTGACTGTGTGAAACCCAGCATACTGTACATTACTGATATAGACAGACATTGTATCAGCTGTGTGAGGAGACTTAAACCCAGCATACTGTACATTATTGATATAGACAGACATTGTATCAGCTGTGTGAGGAGACTTAAACCCAGCATACTGTACATTACTGATATAGACAGACATTGTATCAGCTGTGTGAGGAGACTTAAACCCAGCATACTGTACATTATTGATATAGACAGACATTGTATCAGCTGTGTGAGGAGACTTAAACCCAGCATATTGTACATTATTGATATAGACAGACATTGTATCAGCTGTGTGAGGAGACTTAAACCCAGCATATTGTACATTATTGATATAGACAGACATTGTATCAGCTGTGTGAGGAGACTTAAACCCAGCATATTGTACATTATTGATATAGACAGACATTGTATCAGCTGTGTGAGGAGACTTAAACCCAGCATATTGTACATTATTGATATAGACAGACATTGTATCAGCTGTGTGAGGAGACTTAAACCCAGCATACTGTACATCTGTGTGAGGAGACTTAAACCCAGCATATTGTACATTACTGATATAGACAGACATTGTATCAGCTGTGTGAGGAGACTTAAACCCAGCATACTGTACATTACTGATATAGACAGACATTGTATCAGCTGTGTGAGGAGACTTAAACCCAGCATACTGTACATTACTGATATAGACAGACATTGTATCAGCTGTGTGATTAAACCCAGCATACTGTACATTACTGATATAGACAGACATTGTATCAGCTGTGTGAGGAGACTTAAACCCATCTTAAACCCATCATACTGTACATTACTGATATAGACAGACATTGTATCAGCTGTGTGAGGAGACTTAAACCCAGCATACTGTACATTACTGATATAGACAGACATTGTATCAGCTGTGTGAGGAGACTTAAACCCAGCATACTGTACATTACTGATATAGACAGACATTGTATCAGCTGTGTGAGGAGACTTAAACCCAGTGTGAGGAGACATACTGTACATTACTGATATAGACAGACATTGTATCAGCTGTGTGAGGAGACTTAAACCCAGCATACTGTACATTACTGATATAGACAGACATTGTATCAGCTGTGTGAGGAGACTTAAACCCAGCATATTGTACATTACTGATATAGACAGACATTGTATCAGCTGTGTGAGGAGACTTAAACCCAGCATACTGTACATTACTGATATAGACAGACATTGTATCAGCTGTGTGAGGAGACTTAAACCCAGCATATTGTACATTATTGATATAGACAGACATTGTATCAGCTGTGTGAGGAGACTTAAACCCAGCATACTGTACATCTGTGTCAGGAGACTTAAACCCAGCATACTGTACATTATTGATATAGACAGACATTGTATCAGCTGTGTGAGGAGACTTAAACCCAGCATACTGTACATTACTGATATAGACAGACATTGTATCAGCTGTGTGAGGAGACTTAAACCCAGCATATTGTACATTACTGATATAGACAGACATTGTATCAGCTGTGTGAGGAGACTTAAACCCAGCATACTGTACATTACTGATATAGACAGACATTGTATCAGCTGTGTGAGGAGACTTAAACCCAGCATACTGTACATTACTGATATAGACAGACATTGTATCAGCTGTGTGAGGAGACTTAAACCCAGCATACTGTACATTACTGATATAGACAGACATTGTATCAGCTGTGTGAGGAGACTTAAACCCAGCATACTGTACATTACTGATATAGACAGACATTGTATCAGCTGTGTGAGGAGACTTAAACCCAGCATACTGTACATTACTGATATAGACAGACATTGTATCAGCTGTGTGAGGAGACTTAAACCCAGCATACTGTACATTACTGATATAGACAGACATTGTATCAGCTGTGTGAGGAGACTTAAACCCAGCATACTGTACATTACTGATATAGACAGACATTGTATCAGCTGTGTGAGGAGACTTAAATCCAGCATACTGTACATTACTGATATAGACAGACATTGTATCAGCTGTGTGAGGAGACTTAAACCCAGCATATTGTACATTACTGATATAGACAGACATGTGTGTGTGTGAGATATTCATCATCCGTGCTCTGTTCTGCAATCTGTAGAATATTAGGTAGGATAAACGGTACCATCTCAGGGTTAACACATTCCTTATGGAGTGGAGGCAGGATTCGCTGTAAACTCACTCTCTGAAAAAAAGAGCATCAGTAAAACTTAATTCTCACCAAAAATAATTTATTAGACATGAAATACACTGTATTGTATTGTCCACGCACCAAATCTAGCAAAGTCATTTAGTCAACAAGCACAAAACTTAATTTCTTTCAGAATTGTGGGGATCAGATTTCGTCAAGATGTTCGCACTGGTTTGACTGTTTCGTATTAATTGTCCCTAAAAATGCACGTAACCAAGCTAACTGCTTGCATGTAAACATGCTACTTGCTTAATGTACAGGTAAGTCACTACTACAGGATCGTGACATTAATTATGAAGTCTACCTTTAATTTGGTAATTTATCGTCAGAGATCAAGTGGTGCATGTACAGTGGAATGACTGACATAAGCCCGACTGTGTATGTATTGAGTAATTTCTTCAAAACACATGCCAGTGTTTTGATAATGATTAACTTTGAGACAACAAATGACTTTTCTCTTGCTTTACAATTGAAGGAACTGCAAAATCATTTCAACTCATTGAAATTTGAGTCTTCCGAACAAAAATCTACAAAGACCAAGAGGGAAAATAATTAGGACTTGGAAATTGTTTCAAATCAAACGGAATTCAAAATCATGCGACTTTGAGACAACAAATTTCAACTGTATAATCAAAATATTTGGAAAATATGAGATTTGAAATAATCCTTTTTGAAATATTTTTTGTATATATATGAATGGTCTAAAAATCAATTGAATGCTTTATAGGGTATGATATCTATAATGTATTGTCGTGTAGATTGAATTTGGAATATGTTAGGGGTAGAAAATACCTTTGGAAGTTTTGTAATAATCTTTGGAAGGCCCTTAAAAAATTGTGACTTTTGTAGATTGTCCCTCTGGAACAATGAATCCATGTACTGTAGAGTCATACAGCCCACATCTTCAAAGTACGGAATCTGAAAAACATGCAAATCATCAAAAATATTTCAAAATTTTCATAGAAATGGCCACATACAGCCCTTATCTTTAAAATATGGAAAACAAAAAACAAACATGGATCTTACCAGAATTTTTATATAGATTACCTAATGTTGATAAAGTGAGGCGAAGGGAGGTAACTCTGATAGATTATGGGTTGTTTGACATACCTTCATTAGTTGATCTGGATCAGGTCTCACAGTTGGTTCAGAGTTCAACAATAACTTGACATATTCGTGTAGTTCATTTGGCACATTTCCAAGTAACGATGACCTAAATTTCTGCAGCTGTCAAACAAGTAAAACAGGAATGTACCGTAAATCAGACTTTAGAATGAACTATATCAGGGATACTAAGGGTTGAAATTTAAAAATACACCTGTTTCAAGAGGTGTTGGTATGATTAGTGGTCCTGTTGTTTACTGTATTCTAATTTGAAAATTTAACATTATTTACTAAAGATGGCCAAAATTTACATGAAGGTTTTAGTTTATGAAGCAGAAGATGTTTACCCTTCTGAAACATCTGGTCTTATTCTCTGATCACCAACTTAGGGGTCTCTGTGTTGATCTTTTGTTCATACTTCTCTCTCATTTCCATTATTTTATATTCAATGTTGATGTTTTATATAGTATAATGTACATGCAGAGCATGGTCATTAATGGTTAATGAAACATACCTAAACGGAGAGGATATTAAGCATTTATGACATTCTTGTAATGAAGTAATGGTTACAAATCAATTGTAATCTAATAATTTCTATCAATGACATTTCTCTGGTCCATTAGTATTACTCTGGTCCATCAGTATTACTCTGGTCCATTAGTATTACACTGGTCCATCAGTATTACTCTGGTCCATCAGTATTACTCTGGTCCATCAGTATTACTCTGGTCCAGTAGTAATACTCTGGTCCATCAGTATTACTCTGGTCCATTAGTATTACTCTGGTCCATCAGTATTACTCTGGTCCATTAGTATTACTCTGGTCCATTAGTATTACTCTGGTCCATTAGCATTTCTCTGGTCCATTAGTATTACTCTGGTCCATTAGTATTACACTGGTACATCAGTAGTATTACTCTGGTCCATTAGTATTACTCTGGTCCATTAGTATTACTCTGGTCCATCAGTATTACTCTGGTCCATTAGCATTTCTCTGGTCCATTAGTATTACTCTGGTCCATTAGTATTACACTGGTACATCAGTAGTATTACTCTGGTCCATTAGTATTACTCTGGTCCATCAGTATTACTCTGGTCCATTAGTATTACTCTGGTCCATCAGTATTACTCTGGTCCATTAGTATTACTCTGGTCCATCAGTATTACTCTGGTCCATTAGTATTACTCTGGCCCATCAGTAGTATTACTCTGGTCCATCAGTATTACTCTGGTCCATTAGTATTACTCTGGTCCATTAGTATTACTCTGGTCCATTAGTATTACTCTGGTCCATTAGTATTACTCTGGTCCATCAGTATTACTCTGGTCCATTAGCATTTCTCTGGTCCATCAGTATTACTCTGGTCCATCAGTATTACACTGGTCCATCAGTATTACTCTGGTCCATTAGTATTACTCTGGTCCATCAGTATTACTCTGGTCCATTAGTATTACTCTGGTCCATCAGTATTACTCTGGTCCATTAGTATTACACTGGTCCATCAGTATTACTCTGGTCCATCAGTATTACTCTGGTCCATTAGTATTACTCTGGTCCATTAGTATTACTCTGGTCCATCAGTATTACTCTGGTCCATCAGTATTACTCTGGTCCATTAGTATTACACTGGTCCATCAGTATTACTCTGATCCATCAGTATTACTCTGGTCCATTAGTATTACTCTGGTCCATTAGTATTACTCTGGTCCATCAGTATTACTCTGGTCCACCAGTATTACTCTGATCCACCAATATTATGCTGGTCCATCAGTATTACTCTGGTCCATCAGTATTACGCTGGTCCATCAGTATTACTCTGATCCACCAGTATTACGCTGGTCCATCAGTATTACTCTGGTCCATCAGTAGTATTACTCTGGTCCATCAGTATTACTCTGGTACATCAGTAGTATTATTCTGGTCCATCAGTAATACTCTGGTCCATCAGTATCACTCTGATTCACCAGTATTATGCTGGTCCATCAGTATTACTCTGGTCCATCAGTATTAATCTGATCCACCAGTATTACGCTGGTCCATCAGTATTACTCTGGTCCACCAGTATTATGCTGGTCCATCAGTATTACTCTGGTCCATCAGTATTACTCTGGTCCATTAGTATTACTCTGATCCACCAGTATTACTCTGATCCATCAGTATTACTCTGGTCCATTAGTATTACTCTGGTCCATCAGTATTATGCTGGTCCATCAGTAGTATTACTCTGGTCCACCAGTATTACACTGGTCCATCAGTATTACTCTGATCCATCAGTATTACTCTGGTCCATTAGTATTACTCTGGTCCATTAGTATTACTCTGGTCCACCAGTATTACTCTGGTCCACCAGTATTACTCTGATCCACCAGTATTATGCTGGTCCATCAGTATTACTCTGGTCCATCAGTATTACTCTGGTCCACCAGTATTACTCTGGTCCACCAGTATTATGCTGATCCATCAGTATTACTCTGGTCCATCAGTATTACTCTGGTCCACCAGTATTACGCTGGTCCATCAGTATTACTCTGGTCCATCAGTATTACTCTGATCCACCAGTATTACGCTGGTCCATTAGTATTACTCTGGTCCATTAAAATTACTCTGATCCATCAGTATTACTCTGGTCCATTAGTATTACTCTGGTCCATCAGTATTATGCTGGTCCATCAGTAGTATTACTCTGGTCCACCAGTATTACACTGGTCCATCAGTATTACTCTGATCCATCAGTATTACTCTGGTCCATTAGTATTACTCTGGTCCATTAGTATTACTCTGGTCCATCAGTATTACGCTGGTCCATCAGTATTACTCTGGTCCATCAGTATTACTCTGGTCCACCAGTATTACTCTGGTCCATCAGTATTACTCTGGTCCACCAGTATTACTCTGATCCACCAGTATTATGCTGGTCCATCAGTATTACTCTGGTCCATCAGTATTACTCTGGTCCATTAGTATTACTCTGGTCCATCAGTATTACTCTGATCCATCAGTATTACTCTGATCCACCAGTATTATGCTGGTCCATCAGTATTACGCTGGTCCATCAGTATTACTCTGGTCCATCAGTATTACTCTGATCCACCAGTATTACGCTGGTCCATTAGTATTACTCTGGTCCATTAAAATTACTCTGATCCACCAGTATTACTCTGGTCCATTAGTATTACTCTGGTCCATCAGTAGTATTACTCTGGTCCATCAGTATTACTCTGGTCCATTAGTATTACTCTGGTCCACCAGTATTACTCTGATCCACCAGTATTATGCTGGTCCATCAGTATTACTCTGGTCCATCAGTATTACTCTGGTCCACCAGTATTACTCTGATCCACCAGTATTATGCTGGTCCATCAGTATTACTCTGGTCCATCAGTATTACTCTGGTCCATTAGTATTACTCTGGTCCATCAGTATTACTCTGGTCCACCAGTATTACTCTGGTCCACCAGTATTACTCTGATCCACCAGTATTACGCTGGTCCATCAGTATTACTCTGGTCCACCAGTATTACGCTGGTCCATCAGTATTACTCTGGTCCATCAGTATTACTCTGATCCACCAGTATTACGCTGGTCCATTAGTATTACTCTGGTCCATTAAAATTACTCTGATCCATCAGTATTACTCTGGTCCATTAGTATTACTCTGGTCCATCAGTATTATGCTGGTCCATCAGTAGTATTACTCTGGTCCACCAGTATTACACTGGTCCATCAGTATTACTCTGATCCATCAGTATTACTCTGGTCCATTAGTATTACTCTGGTCCATTAGTATTACTCTGGTCCATCAGTATTACGCTGGTCCATCAGTATTACTCTGGTCCATCAGTATTACTCTGGTCCACCAGTATTACTCTGGTCCATCAGTATTACTCTGGTCCACCAGTATTACTCTGATCCACCAGTATTATGCTGGTCCATCAGTATTACTCTGGTCCATCAGTATTACTCTGGTCCATTAGTATTACTCTGGTCCATCAGTATTACTCTGATCCATCAGTATTACTCTGATCCACCAGTATTATGCTGGTCCATCAGTATTACGCTGGTCCATCAGTATTACTCTGGTCCATCAGTATTACTCTGATCCACCAGTATTACGCTGGTCCATTAGTATTACTCTGGTCCATTAAAATTACTCTGATCCACCAGTATTACTCTGGTCCATTAGTATTACTCTGGTCCATCAGTAGTATTACTCTGGTCCATCAGTATTACTCTGGTCCATTAGTATTACTCTGGTCCACCAGTATTACTCTGATCCACCAGTATTATGCTGGTCCATCAGTATTACTCTGGTCCATCAGTATTACTCTGGTCCATCAGTATTACTCTGGTCCATCAGTATTACTCTGGTCCATCAGTATTACGCTGGTCCATCAGTATTACTCTGATCCACCAGTATTACTCTGATCCACCAGTATTATGCTGGTCCACCAGTATTATTACTCTGGTCCATCAGTAATACTCTGGTCCATCAGTATTATTACTCTGGTCCATCAGTATTACTCTGGTCCATCAGTATTACTCTGATCCATCAGTAATACTCTGGTCCATCAGTAGTATTACTCTGGTCCATCAGTATTATTACTCTGGTCCATTAGTATTACTCTGATCCACCAGTATTATGCTGGTCCACCAGTATTACTCTGGTCCACCAGTATTATGCTGGTCCACCAGTATTACTCTGATCCATCAGTATTACTCTGATCCATTAGTATTACTCTGGTCCATTAGTATTACTCTGATCCATCAGTATTACTCTGGTCCATCAGTATTACTCTGGTCCATCAGTATTATTACTCTGGTCCATCAGTATTATTACTCTGGTCCACCAGTATTATGCTGGTCCATCAGTATTATTACTCTGGTCCACCAGTATTATGCTGGTCCATCAGTATTACTCTGATCCATCAGTATTACTCTGGTCCATCAGTAGTATTACTCTGGTCCATCAGTAGTATTACTCTGATCCATCAGTATTACTCTGGTCCATCAGTATTATTACTCTGGTCCATTAGTATTACTCTGATCCATCAGTATTACTCTGATCCATCAGTATTACTCTGGTCCATCAGTAGTATTACTCTGGTCCATCAGTAGTATTACTCTGATCCATCAGTATTACTCTGATCCACCAGTATTACTCTGGTCCACCAGTATAACTCTGATCCACCAGTATTACTCTGATCCACCAGTATTATGCTGGTCCACCAGTATTACTCTGATCCACCAGTATTATGCTGGTCCACCAGTATTACTCTGATCCACCAGTATTATGCTGGTCCACCAGTATTACGCTGGTCCACCAGTATTATGCTGGTCCACCAGTATTACTCTGATCCACCAGTATTACTCTGGTCCATCAGTATTACTCTGATCCACCAGTATTACTCTGATCCACCAGTATTATGCTGGTCCATCAGTATTACTCTGATCCACCAGTATTATGCTGGTCCACCAGTATTACTCTGATCCACCAGTATTACTCTGATCCATCAGTATTACACTGGTCCATCAGTATTACTCTGGTCCATCAGTATTACTCTGGTCCATCAGTATTACTCTGGTCCATCAGTATTATGCTGGTCCACCAGTATTATGCTGGTCCACCAGTATTACTCTGGTCCATCAGTATTATGCTGGTCCACCAGTATTATGCTGGTCCACCAGTAGTATAAATCTTGATACTGATACATCTATTACCTCTGAAGCAAACTTCTTGAACAGAGACAGCTGATCTTTACATTCATACAGCGACTTTCCTTTGTTGAAGATTGTGTGCATTAAAATGCCAATTGAAAACATATCACTGGCCAAGCTACAGTTCATGGTAAGGGCATACTCTGGTGCTAAGTAGTCTAGGTTTGGCTGAGCGATTGGTGGAATTTCAGAGTCCCACTCTCTGAACGCAAACAATGGCTACAAGTAAAATAAAAGGAAAAATACTGCAAAATAAGAAGACATTGCGACAAATTTAATTTAAATCATATCAGTATAATTAGTACAGAAAACAAACAGAAATCAGAATGTTTATCTACTTAAAACAGATATCAGGTATTTATAATATAATCCATATTTGGATGGTGACTTTGTCCAGGGATACGTTTGTTTTCAATGTAATGTAAGCACAATACCATTTTGAAATGCAACAAAATGTATTTGCATTATCTGAAGGTACAAACAGAGGCCCATAGGGCCTGTTCTCTATTGCTCATCACTGAAAAATATTTCACCAAAAATAAATGAAAAGCATTTAAAACATTTTACAACTAATTTCTCCTCTTTGGCCCCATGAAAATCAGATGTAACATTTATAAATATAAAAAGAAGTCCCCTTCAGGACAAAATTCAACCATTCCTAAAGAATAAGAATCATTTAAATGATTCTGCTTTAGTCATGTACCAGGGGGCCCTGAGACCCACAGTGTTTACAAAACTGATCCTCCTTCACCTAAGAATGCTTCAGACCAAATTTTGGCATAATCTAATCATTCCCTCAAGAGAAGGATTTTTTGATAATTTACTCTATTTCCACTATTGGGGCCCCACCCCAGGGTGCTGAGACCCTACGTTTATACAGAATTTATTCTTCTTTCCTCTAGAATGCTTCAGATGAAATTTGAGCAAAATTCTAGAGGAAGAGTAGGATATTAAAGAACTTGAAAAATTTCCCTTTTTCGACCCCCATCCCTGAGGCCTTGGGGGTGGAACCCATCATTGATACAATATTTATATATACTTGTTTATTTGATTTCTTGACCCTGCTCCCTTTTCCAACTTACTCAAAAGAAATGAGGGTAACCAACATGTACACCACCAACATATACCAACATGCATAAAACAAAACCTTGGCTTTGTACTGTAAACCACAGAACCAGATTATGGCTCTGTCAAGGGTAGAAATCTGAACAATATCACTTCATCTAATCTATAGAAACATACACCAGAAAGTAAATGTGACAGATAGGGAGGTGACTATGGGAGATAGGGAGATAAGGAGGTAACTATTGGAGATAGAGAGACTGGGAAAGAGAGATAGGGAGATAAGGAGGTGACTATGGGAGATATGGAGACTGGGAGAGAGAGATAGGGAGATAAGGAGGTGATTATGGGAGATAGGGAAAGAGATAAGGAGACATAGAGGTGACTATGGGAGATATGGAGACTGGGAGAGAGATAGGAAGATAAGGAGGTGACAGGGAGAAATGAAGATAGGGAGAGAGAGAGATAGGGAGATAAGGAGGTGACAGGGAGAAATGAAGATAGGGGGAGAGAGAGATAGGGAGATAAGGAGATGACAGGGAGAAATGAAGATAGGGAGAGAGAGAGATAGGGAGATAAGGAGGTGACAGGGAGAAATGAAGATAGGGAGAGAGAGAGATAGGGAGATAAGGAGGTGACTATTGGAGATAGAGAGACTAGGAGAGAGAGATAGGGAGATAAGGAGGTGACAGGGAGAAATGGAGATAGGGAGAGAGAGAGATAAGGAGATAAGGAGGTGACAGGGAGAAATGAAGATAGGGAGAGAGAGATAGGGAGATAAGGCGGTGACAGGGAGAAATGGAGATAGGGAGAGAGAGAGATAGGGAGATAAGGAGGTGACAGGGAGAAATGAAGATAGGGAGAGAGAGAGATAGGGAGATAAGGAGGTGACAGGGAGAAATGAAGATAGGGAGAGAGAGAGATAGGGAGATAAGGAGGTGACTATTGGAGATAGAGAGACTGGTAGAGAGATAGGAAGATAAGGAGGTGATTAAGGGAGAAAGGGAGATAGGGAAAGAGATAAGGAGACATAGAGGTGACTATGGGAGATAGGGAGAGAAGGAGATAGGCACAGTTGGATATAGGGAGATTGAGACGTAGTGAGATAGGGAAGTGACAGGGAGATATGGAGACTGGGATAGAGATAGGGAGATAAGGAGCGGACTATGGGAGATATGGAGACTGGGAGAGAGATAGGGAGATACAGAGGTGACAGGGAGATATGGAGACTGGGAGATAGGGAGAAAAGGAGGTGACTATTGGAAAAAGCAAGATAGGGAGAGAGACAGGGAGATATAGAGGTGACTATGGGACAAACAATACTGATGTTACCTTTGTTCTCTAGTGTCAATGTTAAAAAACTTATCGAACACTAACTCAGATTACCCCAGGAAAGTCTGAGTAGAGGAGAGATGAGACGGAAGATAGATGATTAAGAGGTAATAAGTGTTGCTTGGCTGTAGTTAAATGAAGTTGAATTTTTTTACTTTATCATCATAAATAGTATTTCACACAGTGACAGTTATAAAATATCAGACAATACTCTCTTACTCTGAACAAAGGAAGAGAGTGTAAACATGTACTGAAATAAAATTGTTTTTCCGTGAAAAAACTTTAAAAGTGTAGACATGTACCCATATACCAAGTCCTCTTACCTAGGACAAACTTGGAAAGTGTAAACGGGTACCCAAATATAAAAATGCTCCCACACATAATTACCTTTTTTGGTCTAAGAGGATCCTGAAATGTTTCATCATTCACAGAACTAAATTTTGAAAAATATTTTTAACAATACATGTACATCAGCTGATGATTCTTTAATTACGATGTTATAAAACCAGTGAAGTGTGAAGGTACAGTAAACTAACATCTGTCATTTGTAACTTCGGCAACATGGAGTTAGCTCCTCATAAGAAACAATTTGTACAAACTGCGTCTAATGTACTAGTGCTTTATGTATATTATAAGTAGAGGTTTCACAATAAGTAATTGTAGTATACGATATTTCTTTCTCTCAACTTAGTTATTTTAGCAAAAAGGGGAGTAAGAGTCAACTCTGGGTTGGTTTATTGAATGTAGGATGATGGGTTTCTCAGCCCCTTCGTCTCGATACCTGAAAGTGTGCAAGGTGATTGAAGGATAAATAAGAAATATAAGAGGTGCAGAGGTCAACAACAACAGGCGAAGAGGCTGGCTACTTAGATTTATTGTTGTCAACCAGTTTCGCCCTCTCTCCCTTCTTAAGGTGTCCTGAACATTAACCTCTGCATCTCTATTATTTCACAAAAGTTACAGCTTTAGTAAATAGCTAATGAAAGTGACAGAAATACTATATACCACAATGTTTAGAAGACTTGTTTCTACCACAATATAAAAGTTTTTGTGAACTTGAATTAGCCTGTTCTGTACCAGTTGGGGCATAAAATGATTCCTAGTGAAATTTTGCCAATTAATATGCAAAACTGCCAATTTCACAAATATATGGAGACATTGTAAGTCATTACAAATTAGCATTAAATTGGTTTGTTGTATTCAAAAAAAAAATAAAACTATTGCAAAATAATCATGAATTACTTATTACAAGTTTTAATTTCTGTGAGTGCATGTAGCACCCTTTTAGTCAAAATTCATCCTGTAAGCCTGTATATCACATCAGATATTACATTTATGTTCATACAACTATTTGAATAATTGATATCTTTGGAGTTGAATAAAACCCACTTATTGTGGTAGAAAAATATTTTAAAATTTTCGTTTTAGTTAAATTTATAACTCAAATATAAAAAATATCTCGAATCTACAACTGACATTGAGGACTGAGCTTGAAGTTAGAATATCTAATGTATAATTAGGAATTGTGTTTAATGAGGTGAAATGTAAAACTCACACTTTGGTCTTGTGTGTTTGAGTTAGGTATACAGCACTCAAAGCCAAACAGTTTCCAGGCTCCGTCCCTGTTAATAATGATATTCTCCGGACAAAGATTGCTGTGAAGGAGTTTAACATCATGATGAAGGAAAGTGATTCCTTCAGCCACCTGTAATCAAACAAGCCTAGTGTTGAAACATTTTTCTATCCAGAAAAACAAATTAGGAAAGAAAATTAATTGTCATTAATAAAGATGGAAATGATAAACAATGATTATAGAACAGCATAGTGAGGTATGTGTTCAGTGAGAGGTTGAAATCATAAAATTTTGTTAACTGCGAAAAACAATTCTTCAAACAAAATCATGGAAGATATCACTTTAGTGAAAGTGTTCAGGAAAGCTTTAATAAGTAACACTATATCATCACATATCATCTAACATGTATTTTGATAAGATATAGCCATCACTCTTCTAATTGCTAGAATTAAAATATTCCATTTAGAAAGAGATTCCCAGTTCCCTACAGTAACAAATTCAAGATTCAATCAGAAATTATGTCGTGGATTCACATTTCCCCTACATTACTAGAGATTCAATCAGAAATTATGTCGTGGATTCCCAATTCCCCTGCATTACTAGAGATTCAATCAGAAATTATGTCGTGGATTCCCATTTCCCATACATTACTAGAGATTCAATCAGAAATTATGTCGTGGATTCCCATTTCCCCTCCATTACTAGAGATTCAATCAGAAATTATGTCGTGGATTCCCAATTGCCCTACATTACTAGAGATTCAATCAGAAATTATGTCGTGGATTCCCATTTCCCCTCCATTACTAGAGATTCAATCAGAAATTATGTCGTGGATTCCCATTTCCCATACATTACTAGAGATTCAATCAGAAATTATGTCGTGGATTCCCATTTCCCATACATTACTAGAGATTCAATCAGAAATTATGTCGTGGATTCCCATTTCCCCTGCATTACTAGAGATTCAATCAGAAATTATGTCGTGGATTCCCAATTGCCCTACATTACTAGAGATTCAATCAGAAATTATGTCGTGGATTCCCATTTCCCCTCCATTACTAGAGATTCAATCAGAAATTATGTCGTGGATTCCCATTTCCCCTCCATTACTAGAGATTCAATCAGAAATTATGTCGTGGATTCCCAATTGCCCTCCATTACTAGAGATTCAATCAGAAATTATCTGGATTCCCATTTCCTCTGCATTACTAGAGATTCAATCAGAAATTATGTCGTGGATTCCCATTTCCCATACATTACTAGAGATTCAATCAGAAATTATGTCGTGGATTCCCATTTCCCCTCCATTACTAGAGATTCAATCAGAAATTATGTCGTGGATTCCCATTTCCCCTCCATTACTAGAGATTCAATCAGAAATTATGTTGTGGATTCCCATTTCCCCTCCATTACTAGAGATTCAATCAGAAATTATGTCGTGGATTCCCATTTCCCCTCCATTACTAGAGATTCAATCAGAAATTATGTCGTGGATTCCCATTTCCCCTCCATTACTAGAGATTCAATCAGAAATTATGTCGTGGATTCCCATTTCCCCTGCATTACTAGAGATTCAATCAGAAATTATGTCGTGGATTCCCATTTCCCCTGCATTACTAGAGATTCAATCAGAAATTATGTCGTGGATTCCCATTTCCCCTCCATTACTAGAGATTCAATCAGAAATTATGTCGTGGATTCCCATTTCCCCTGCATTACTAGAGATTCAATCAGAAATTTATGTGTGGATTCGCATTACTAGGATTCCCATTTCCCCTGCATTACTAGAGATTCAATCAGAAATTATGTCGTGGATTCCCATTTCCCCTGCATTACTAGAGATTCAATCAGAAATTATGTCGTGGATTCCCATTTCCCATACATTACTAGAGATTCAATCAGAAATTATGTCGTGGATTCCCATTTCCCCTGCATTACTAGAGATTCAATCAGAAATTATGTCGTGGATTCCCATTTCCCCTGCATTACTAGAGATTCAATCAGAAATTATGTCGTGGATTCCCATTTCCCATACATTACTAGAGATTCAATCAGAAATTATGTTTAAGATTCATTGAAGATGCATGATATGATTTTGAATTCTTTACCTGCAGGAGACCATGTTTGATCTCGACCTCGTATAAACTAAAATCTGCTAACTGTTTTGGTATCGGACTTGGTAAGTTGTCATGGGAACCAAGGACGTTGCCTAATGAAGCAAATACTGGTTCTGTTGCAAAGGCCAAGGTTTCTCTGAAATCATACATGTAACTACTGAGATGTATTTTGTTCAATATTAAATACAAACTTATGCTTGATCTCAAATATTATTACATTTCTTAATTTCTACTTTGGTTTTTGTATGCAATAAATAAGTAGTTGTTTAGATAGCATTTCCTACATAGTTGTTTACATTGATGTAAGAGAAATGCAAACATGAAATATCAAATTGTAGTTCACCCTCGATACTCCAGGGGTTAGGATCACTTTTACTCTCTGTATCCTCGATACACCAGGGATTACGATCACTTTCTCTCTCTCTCTGTATCCTCGATACACCAGGGATTACGATCACTTTCTCTCTCTGTATCCTCGATACTCCAGAGGTTACAATCACTTTCTCTCTCTGTATCCTCGTTACTCCAGGGGTTACAATCACTTTCTCTCTCTGTATCCTCAATACTCCAGGGGTTTACGATCACTTTTACTCCCTGTATCCTCGATACTCCAAGGGTTACAATCACTTTCTCTCTCTGTATCCTCAATACTCCAGGGGTTTACGATCACTTTTACTCCCTGTATCCTCGATACTCCAGGGGTTACAATCACTTTCTCTCTCTGTATCCTCGATACTCCAGGGGTTACAATCACTTTCTCTCTCTGTATCCTCGATACTCCAGGGGTTATGATCACTTTCTCTCTTTGTATCCCTGATACACCAGGAGTTACGGTCACTTTCTCTCTCTGTATCCTCGATACTCCAGGGGTTACGATCACTTTTGCTCTCTGTATCCCTGATACTCAAGGGGTTACAATCACTTTCTCTCTCTGTATCCCTGATACTCCAGGGGTTACGATCACTTTTACTCTCTGTATCCCTGATACTCAAGGGGTTACAATCACTTTCTCTCTCTGTATCCCTGATACTCCAGGAGTTACGATCACTTTCTCTCTCTGTATCCTTGATACTCTAGGGGTAATGATTGCTTTCAATCTCTGCACCTCTGGAACATGTCATGGCAAAACTGAAGGTACAAGCAAAGTGATTTGATTGGTTCCAGGAGAAAAAAACTGACTAATCACAGATTGATATGCTCCTTTTAAAGATGCAGAGAGTAAAGATGATTGTAACGCCTGAAATATATCGAGGATTATTGTAGTTTTAAAAAAAAGAATATACAGGCTGATGGCTTCAAACCCATACACTGCAAAATTGGTTTGTAGACTGTGAAGGTATGAGATCTATGTCATTAGATACAGAGGTGTTGTACTGAACTGATTTACCTTGATTCCTCAAGGGGGTGAAGTATTGATAGCACTTTTGGGTGACGTAGTCGAGTCAATTGGGACACACCTTTCTTCAAACAATCTATAATTATCTCCTTGTCTCTTCGGGAATATTTTTCAAGTGTTTTCTTTTCAAAGACAAACACAGCAGCTTCCTGAATAAAGGAATAAGAAATTAAAACAACTATAATTCGATTTAGTAAATCTGTAATTGATGTAGGACCTTTAGCGAAACTTTCAATGTAATTCAACTTTTGTCCACTTCTACCATTGGCCAATAAGGCATAAAAAATAAATGTAATAAAAACAAAGGGAAACTCTGAACAGATTTACACAGATACTCCTAAAAACTATATTCAAGGAGAATAAGACCAGGGCCCATATTCATGAAACCATTCTCATGCTCCAGCATAGATTTTGTGCTCACGCAAACTCTTTATAATTCTCCTAAATCATATTATAACTTTGACTTGAAATCCTTTCAAATTTTTTTTTAAATCTTTAGCGAAATCAGCCTTATTTATTCATTTTTAAGTTAAACAAGACAAAAAGCTTGAGTACAAAATTCATGCTTGAGCATGATAATGGTTTCATGAATACGGGCCCTGGAGACCAGGAAATGTACATCAACATGTAAATCTCGGTCAATCCATGTACCAGGTGATGTCACATTCCCAAATTCAGCATCCTTACCATTCCTTCTGTAAAACAGCCCTCATTGTATCAATTACACCATTAGTATTAACCTAACACTGCCTCAGATATTTATTTTATAATCCTTCATCAGATTTCTGCCTATGTTATTGCAAGCATGGAATACATTAGATCTAATTCAGTAATGATGTCAACCTGCATTCTGCTATACTCTCTTTAAAAAAAGAACTGTTCATGAAAAATTTGTACTTTCTCTGGTACTGGACTACAGAATTTATCATCATCTAATGCAAGGATAGATCTAATTCGCAATAACCAAGTAATCTTTGTTGAGTACCACAAGGACAAAAATAAAAACATTCAGTAAACTTGCAGGATTTGAAGACTAGTCAACCCAGAAGACCATTTCTATTTTTCTTTTTGAGTCCCAAAACTTCAAGATATGGTGAGTTTTCAAAAAATTTGATGGTGTCCCACAGTAAAATCATCAGTCCAGAACTCAAATAGCTGAGTCCTAAAAATCACTAGACCATGAAATATGCTGAAGCAAGAAGAAGAGTTGCATATATAGTAATTACCTGTTTAGAAGTTCGTTTGATGCCATTGTATATTTTCCAGGACAAACCTGGCCCTCCACTAGCTATCTGGTTTAATACATCAAAGTCCTTTGACAGGGGGTTTCCAGGTAGTGCACTGGTGACTGCACTTCGGATTTTGTTGAACATATCCATTACTTCATAATTCTGTCAACATCTCAATTCTGTAAGGAAAACATGTCAGCTTAATAACAGTCAGATTGCATGTTGAATGGAAATTACTTGTACTTCGGTAAGTGATTTTTGGGACTCGGTTGTAAATATTGTACGCTTTAATATGTCTTGACCATATGGAAGATGAGCTCTACGCTCAATATGTGATCAAGAATAAATAAAGACGATTATTATTATAAATGTAACACAAAGAAAGTGAGATCTTTGGATAAAGTGATATTTGTTGCATGGGTTAAAATAGGAATAAAAGCCTTCTGAAAATGATAATTTTTATTTTTCATTTTGTCCTTTTAATTTTGAAAGCAGGGAATAAGCCTAATAATCAAAGTGTTTTCTGTATTTATCCAAGCAATATATAATTTTTTGTGGAAAACATGTTTCTATATCTACTATCAATTACTTACTCACTGCATTTACATTTGTAGCTGAGGGTGGGGTCAGATTTCTGTGTAGGAACTGGAGGGTACAATCGTAAGGGATATGCAATGAAAGAAAAGCTTTGCCCAAGTCAAATCTCTCACAATTTACAGTAAGAAGTGAACAGTTTGAAAAATGGTTTTCCTTGTAACGAAGTCGAAATTAATACAAAAGTGTATCGTTTGTTTACAATCAGCATTGGGAACACTTAGGTGCAACAAATCATGTGTTGACTTTTTGTTATTGACTATTTCCTCAATATCAGTGCCAGTTACAGGATCTACATAACAAGAAGAAAAATCGGGAATGCAAGTCATTTCGGTAACAAACAGTTTTGGTTACAAGTCGTTTCTGTAACAAGTTATTTTGGGAGTCCAGAAGACATTTCAGGACTTATGCCGGATGTTTCGATACATTCAGAAAATGAGAAAATATCTGTTTTAATTGTCTTCAATTTGATTTTGTGGATAGGAGAGTTCAAAATCACATTTGATATTTGATTCATTATCATTTCTGTGACGTCACCTCACCACTTCTGAATGATTGAGGTCATGTCAAAACATATCTCACCGCAGACATGGTCCGATGGTGTCATCTGCGAGTGCACAGGGGTTTGCAGGATTCACAGATGCTTCTAAATACTGATGAATTATTGTAGTATTAAGTAAACAATTTCAACAGTGATTGTAAGCAAAATACAAGATGACAACAAAGTATATGTTTAAGTATTTACCAGAATTGCAGGTTCTAAGATGCCATCTTGACTACTAATCACAATCCAGACCCTCCTGTCTAGGACAAACCGTTTCAGAGCACACAACACAAATGTCAAACAATGATATAATGAGTTAATTAATAAGTATCAGTAGTTGGCATGTTATTATGTTTAATATACCAGTTGTTTGTTTTTCCTCATTAAAAGAGTAGCACATACACTATACTGAAGGAGCTATGATTTGATCTGTTTTCTTAATTCATTAACAAAATATTTCAATAAGGCAGCATCAGGTTGCTCCAAATTACAGACTTTTGTTTTCAGTAGCTTACTACAACCAATTAAACAGTGCTCTAAGAAAAAGGAAAACGCTGCCCATGTTATTGGTTTTTTGGGGTTTTTTATCACGTAATCTATCAGAAATATCTTATTTTAAATCAACAACTTGTTCGCTTCAATACGTTTCAGTATTTCTTGGTACATAAAGCATACCTGGTACATAACTGACTCTGTTTATTTAATGTCAACAATTATTTTTTATAGTCAGTCACTGCAATTATTGAAATCAACAACAAACATGTTTCTTCCATGCTGTTTATTTAGTTGTTTTTTTTTTCTCATTTTCATTTTTTAAGTACCAAAACAGACCGAATGAAGTACCGAAACGACTTCCTACTTTGTCCCTAAACGATGTTTTACCGAAACGACCTGACATGTACACCGAAAATCTGACTGTCAATCACAACTTATAGACAAAACCTAATCACATGTTCCAAACTTCATAAGGGCCGGTTGACTGAACATTTTCAGTTTCAACTCTTCATTACACCTATTCCATGTTGACAATTACTGACGTAATCGTTAATATTGACGACGTGGATTTCTTTGGAAAAGAAGAATAATAATTCAATATCAATTGATAACTTAAAGAATATCTAAAATCTGTGGGCTAGACTAGGATCAGTCAAAGCTGGTCGACAGTTTATAGTCAAATTAAAGCACGCATGCCTAAAATTCTATGAGTACATCTCTTCGCAGACAAGTTTACCCACATCAGTGTATTGAAACACTGTCATTCTCCCAACACAGGCCGGCAGGAGTCCTTCTTCTGCGTTAACGTTGACAGTTGTTTCGCACCCGGAAGTATATGTTAGATACTAAAAACAAAACCGGACCGCTGCATAATTTCCGGTGACTCATTCATTTGAGGCTATTCTACAGTATCAATTATTGTTGAAGCACAATATGATAGGTTAATTGCGTATTAATACGCGCATGAAAAAACTTACCAGTTTACACTGTAAATTGGCCATTCGGAAAAAAGAAGATTCTGTAACGGACTAAATTAGGTAAACTGATAAGGGACATATATCAAAAATTATTATAAAATCAAATTAACTTTGACATGCACTGAGCTGACAATTTGGAGTTGTACATATCGAACATTCAATAGATGTTAGTCTACTTGTCATTAACTTACCAGATTTATAGTATACGGGTGGGAAGCTATACACAGCAAGTACTCTTAAGGATTTAGCATTAAAGAAATTACCCCAGCCCTATACTCTCATTTCAACTTATTCAGAAACTCAGACACCGTTCCTTGCTCGACAGTCTTAAAGATGGGTGTATAAAAACTGACGTGTCTCACACCTGTAAGATCAATTAATATCACATCTCACCTTTAACCTTACCAACTTAAAGGGCTAGTCAGTGATGCTACGTCACACAGCTGTTTCGCCCTTCTAGGACTCGTCCGTGATGCTAGGTGATGATGTGACCGCAGTGTATTCTCAACCGTGCCACTATTGTAATGTTTTTTTGTTTCTTTTTGTCTTTTTTTTGGTTTTGTTTTAAAACATGGTATACAGGTTACGGGAAACATCGGAGACTTAAAAAATGTACAAATGACACATATGACTTTAAATCTGAACTCTCCACAGAATATATTGAATGTAACAGCGTTGCCAGATAGAAACATGAATAAAGCATACAAGTTGATGTTGTTCTGAGTAAGTTGAGAGAAAACAGTAATGTTCTGTAGATTGAACCACTGTGAACTTGGAGCCAGAGAAGTACTAGGAACATTGTATAAAATGGCACCTATTACAGGAACTAGTGAAAACTACACTGCTAAAGATAGGAAGGCGATAGTCTTATCTAGAAATCAGAGGTCATATTGTATGATAACAGTTCTGTGATTTAGGTCACACATTCTGTGCTTCTACAACATGGCGCGGATCCTACACAGGTTCCTTATACTGCTGAGCCTGGTTGTTTACATCAATGCAGCGACCCGTCCTCACATCGTATTTATGGTATCGGATGACTTAGGTAAGGTCTTAACAAAATTAATCAGGGCTGAAATACAACCTCATTTAGAATTATCCTTCAATACAAAATAAGTACTGGTGTTCAACTGAAAATTAAAGAGAGGACGCTGTAGGTATCCAAACAATGGATACAAGGAACTGAACTCTTCCTAAACAGACGTACAAGGAACTGACCGAAATCTTCCTTAACAGACGTACAAGGAACTGACCGAAATCTTCCTAAACAAGCGTACAAAGGAACTGACTAAATTCTTCCTTAACAGACGCACAAGGAACTGACCGAACTCTACCTAAACAGACGTACAAGAAACTGACCGAAATTTTCCTAAACAGACGTACAAGGAACTGACCAAATTCTTCCTAAACAGACGTACAAGGAACTGACCGAACTCTTCCTAAACAGACGTACAAGGAACTGACCGAACTCTTCCTAAACAGACGTACAAGGAACTGAACTCTGCCTAAACAGACGTACAAGGAACTGACAGAACTCTACCTAAACAGACGTACAAGGAACTGACCGAACTCTGCCTAAACAGACGTACAAGGAACTGACTGAACTCTGCCTAAACAGACGTACAAGGAACTGACCGAACTCTACCTAAACAGACGTACAAGGAACTGAACTCTTTCTAAACAGACGTACAAGGAACTGAACTCTTCCTTAATAGACGTACAAGGAACTGACCGAACTCTTCCTAAACAACACTTCTTAACCCAGTAAAGATACAACTATCACAGCTAACACTTCTAAACCCAGTAAACATACAACTGTTACATACAACTATCACATCAAACACTTCTTAACCCAGTAAACATACAACTATCACAGCTAACACTTCTAAACCCAGTAAACATACAACTGTTACATACAACTATCACATCAAACACTTCTAAACCCAGTAAACATACAACTATCACATCAAACACTTCTAAACCCAGTAAACATACAACTGTTACATACAACTATCACATCAAACACTTCTAAACCCAGTAAACATACAACTATCACATCAAACACTTTTAAACCCAGTAAACATACAACTATCACAACTAACACTTCTAAACCCAGTAAACATACAACTGTTACAGCTAACACTTCTAAACCCAGTAAACATACAACTGTTACATACAACTATCACATCAAACACTTCTAAACCCAGTAAACATACAACTGTTACATACAACTATCACATCAAACACTTCTAAACCCAGTAAACATACAACTATCACATCAAACACTTCTAAACCCAGTAAACATACAACTGTTACATACAACTATCACATCAAACACTTCTAAACCCAGTAAACATACAACTATCACATCAAACACTTCTAAGCCCAGTAAACATACAACTGTTACAGCTAACACTTCTAAACCCAGTAAACATACAACTGTTACATACAACTATCACATCAAACACTTCTAAACCCAGTAAACATACAACTGTTACATACAACTATCACATCAAACACTTCTAAACCCAGTAAACATACAACTGTTACATACAACTATCACATCAAACACTTCTAAACCCAGTAAACATACAACTATCACAGCTAACACTTCTAAACCCAGTAAACATACAACTGTTACAGCTAACACTTCTAAACCCAGTAAACATACAACTGTTACAGCTAACACTTCTAAACCCAGTAAACATACAACTGTTACATACAACTATCACATCAAACACTTCTAAACCCAGTAAACATACAACTGTTACAGCTAACACTTCTAAACCCAGTAAACATACAACTGGTACAGCTAACACCTCTAAACCCAGTAAACATACAACTGTTAAATACAACTATCACATCAAACACTTCTAAACCCAGTAAACATACAACTGTTACAGCTAACACTTCTAAACCCAGTAAACATACAACTGTTACAGCTAACACTTCTAAACCCAGTAAACATACAACTGTTACAGCTAACACTTCTAAACCCAGTAAACATACAACTGTTACATACAACTATCACATCAAACACTTCTAAACCCAGTAAACATACAACTGGTATAACCAACACATTTGCGTTATTGCTGGAAAATAATGATAAGTTGAATTTCTGGGGGTATTTTTCTACGTCAACATAAACATACTTTCTAAAGTGACACTTGTTAGATTTTTTGTAAAATAAATCAGTTTTATAATGTTACCGGGGGAGGTAATTAAACTGTATGAATTAATAAGTTGTTACCGGGTATAGAATCACATTCAACCGTCGTTGTTTTCTTTTTAATCAGTTGTCGAAATGAATCATAATAAAAAAATTAACATCAATTGTACACGAGCTTCCCCTTTCTTACATTACCATCGAAATGGTTTTGTAATAGGCCTGGACAACCATTGCCACTAGTGGAGGAGGCTAAGTTGTTCAGACACATGTCTGTAAAGGATGAACACTATTGTACTCTATCATTATAGGTTGGAATGACGTAGGTTGGCACAATTCACATATAGGCAGCTACTACCTGACCAAATATGCACGTGAAGGAGTCAGACTGAACAGTTCTTATATGCAGCCTGTCTGTTCTCCGTAAGTATTGATACCCCCAGGAACACCCATTCAGCCATCTTTTAACATTATTATCTATAGGGAAAATACGGATTATCACATAACCTCATGTGTCATAATCTGTCATATTTCCCTGCAACCAGGGTCACAGATTGAAATTATATCGAAACATCAACACACATTTGAGTCCTCGTGACTGATCCTGTTTAAAGATACTGTCACATATGGTAAAGGGGTTAAGTTTGTCCGAGGGAGGGATCTCAAGTTCAAGGATATGATAATCACGTGCCCTAGTGAACATTTACACAGAATCAAGATGTAATGACGACATACCAACCAGATGCTGCCGACCTTTGTTACTATGGACGCATATTCTAACAACGGCTTCACTGACGTCTTGTAACAGGTCTGTTTCATGTTCGGCGAGGTAAGATTAGAGGTTCCTCTGAAGAAAGGCGGAATTGTTCGCCTTGTTCAATACATACTTGATGTGGGAAGCCCTCGAGAGTTCAGAGACCATTGAGGCTCAAACAAATTTCGCTCCAACCAAAGGCAACAAAACTATTTGATAGACTCATCATAATATTGATGAATGAACTACACCCAGTTCCGATACTTGTCTGGGTTGATACGATATTTTTCTAAAATATACTGATACAGGTTCCTCATTTGGTTAGAGAAATCCGACAGACATTGTGATTGTTCCCGTTTGGTTGCACTCGACACGAGAGGAAAACAAGACGTTTACTCTGTATACCTCAAATCTGCATAAAAAAAAACTACCGGTGAAAATTGAAAAAAAAGACTTGCATCAGATATTTGCTGATGATCCAAGTTTAATTTTTTTATATAATTTTCTGCTTTGATTGAGAAATACTCGGGATTCATACATTTCACGTCTATAATTTGTGGCTTAAATCCATGCAATTTTTGGTGAAATCTAACGCATATTTCCAAAGCAACAGAAAAGACCGTCCCAAAATGTAACTCCACACGAAAATTCTAAAATATTTTATGATAAATGTCCCAAGTTTAGATTATAAGTACACGTTTGATTACATGAAAACGCAAAAATCTTGTACAATGTACATTTTGTTTGAATTGATTTTATTGTGAGTGAAATTTTACTTCCGGTCAAAGCTGCCTTCCATACGTCACTTAAATATAACTATTTCTCGGTCAAGTTTCCTCTGTTATCATTCTTTTATGTGACCGATCTAAAGAAATGTGTTCTGATTGAAATTAGGCCTTTTTTCTTGTTATAGGTCTAGAGGAAGTTTCCTTAGCGGATATTATCCTTTCCACACTGGGTTACAGGTAAGTCCTGAGCCAATATTATCCTATATTAACAAAGGAAAAAACAAAAAAACAAAAGTAAAAAAAAATATAAAAAAAAAAAAAAAAAGAATTATCATTGCTTTACAGAATCTCATAAAGCATCATGTTTGAGTCGTTTTGAGATCGAAAGTAAACTGCTGATGTTGAGGTACTAGTTGTTTGTTTAAGTATGTTTCTGATTTCGAAGTATCTGTCTGTCTGATTTCGAAGTATCTGTCTGATTTTGAAGTATCTGTCTGATTTCGAAGTATCTAGTGTCTAGAGACATAATCCCTCTAACAGTGATCTAGCTGGTGTTAGAAGACTTGTCTAGAGACATCATCCCTCTAACAGTGATCTGGCTAGTGTTAGAAGTCTAGAGACATAATCCCTCTCACAGTGACCTAGCTGGTGTTAGAAAACTTGTCAAGACACATAATCCCTCTAACAGTGATCTGGCTGGTGTTAGAAGTCTAGAGACATAATCCCTCTAACAGTGATCTAGCTGGTGTTAGAAAACTTTTGTAGAGACATAATCCCTCTAACAGTGACCTAGCTGGTGTTAGAAGACTTGTCTAGAGACATAATCCCTCTAACAGTGATCTAGCTGGTGTAAGAAGTCTAGAGACATAATCCCTCTAACAGAGATCTAGCTGGTGTTAGAAAACTTTTGTAGAGACATAATCCCTCTAACAGTGACCTAGCTGGTGTTAGAAGCCTAGAGACATAATCCTTCTAACAGTGATCTAGCTGGTGTTAGAAATCTAGAGACATAATCCTTCTAACAGTGACCTAGCTAGTGTTAGAAGCCTTGTCTAGAGACATAATCCCTCTAACAGTGATCTAGCTGGTGTTAGAAGCCAAGAGACATAATCCCTCCAACAGTGATCTAGCTGGTGTTAGAAGCCTAGAGACATAATCCCTCTAACAGTGATCTAGCTGGTGTAAGAAGCCTTGTCTAGAGACATAATCCCTCTAACAGTGATCTACCTCTTGTTAGAAGACTTGTCTAGACACATAATCCCTCTAACAGTGATCTGGCTAGTGTTAGGAGACTAGAGACATAATCCCTCTAACAGTGATCTAGCTGGTATTAGAAGCCTTGTCTAGAGACATAATCCCTTTAACAGTGATCTAGCTGGTGTTAGAAGCCTTGTCAAGAGACATCATCCCTCTAACAGTGATCTGGCTAGTGTTAGAAGTCTAGAGACATAATCCCTCTCACAGTGACCTAGCTGGTGTTAGAAAACTTGTCAAGACACATAATCCCTCTAACAGTGATCTGGCTGGTGTTAGAAAACTTTTGTAGAGACATAATCCCTCTAACAGTGACCTAGCTGGTGTTAGAAGACTTGTCTAGAGACATAATCCCTCTAACAGTGATCTAGCTGGTGTTAGAAGTCTAGAGACATAATCCCTCTAACAGAGATCTAGCTGGTGTTAGAAAACTTTTGTAGAGACATAATCCCTCTAACAGTGACCTAGCTGGTGTTAGAAGCCTAGAGACATAATCCCTCTAACAGTGATCTAGCTGGTGTTAGAAATCTAGAGACATAATCCTTCTAACAGTGACCTAGCGAGTGTTAGAAGCCTTGCCTAGAGACATAATCCCTCTAACAGTGATCTAGCTGGTGTTAGAAGCCAAGAGACATAATCCCTCCAACAGTGATCTAGCTGGTGTTAGAAGCCTAGAGACATAATCCCTCTAACAGTGATCTAGCTGGTGTTAGAAGCCTTGTCTAGAGACATAATCCCTCTAACAGTGATCTAGCTGGTGTTAGAAGTCTAGAGACATAATACCTCTAACAGAGATCTAGCTGGTGTTAGAAAACTTTTGTAGAGACATAATCCCTCTAACAGTCACCTAGCTGGTGTTAGAAACCTAGAGACATAATCCCTCTAACAGTGATCTAGCTGGTGTTAGAAGACTTTTCTAGAGACATAATCCCTCTAACAGTGATCTACCTCGTGTTAGAAGACTTGTCTAGACACATAATCCCTTTAACAGTGATCTGGCTAGTGTTAGGAGTCTGGTGACATAATCCCTCTAACAGTGATCTAGCTGGTGTTAGAAGCCTTGTCTATAGACATAATCCCTCTAACAGTGATCTAGCTGGTGTTAGAAGCCTTGTCTAGAGACATTATCCCTCTAACAGTGATCTAGCTGGTGTTAGAAAACTTGTCAAGACACATAATCCCTCTAACAGTGATCTGGCTGGTGTTAGAAGTCTAGAGACATAATACCTATACCAGTGATCTAGCTGGTGTTGGAAGTCTAGAGACATAATCCCTCCAACAGTGACCTAGCTAGTGTTAGAAGGCTAGAGACATAATCCCTCTAACAGAGATCTAGCTGGTGTTAGAAGCCTAGAGACATTATCCCTCTAACCGTGATCTAGCTGGTGTTAGAAGCCTTGTCTAGAGACATAATCCCTCCAACAGTGATCTAGCTGGTGTTAGAAGGCTAGAGACATAATCCCTCTAACAGTGATCTAGCTGGTGTTAGAAGCCTTGTCCAGAGACATAATGCCTCTAACAGAGATCTAGCTGGTGTTAGAAGCCTAGAGACATTATCCATCTAACAGTGATCTAGCTGGTGTTAGAAGGCTAGATACATAATCCCTCTGACAGTGACCTAGCTAGTGTTAGAAGGCTAGAGACATAATCCCTCTAACAGACATCTAGCTGGTGTTAGAAGCCTAGAGACATTATCCCTCTAACAGTGATCTAGCTGGTGTTAGAAGGCTAGATACATAATCCCTCTAACAGTGATCTAGCTGGTGTTAGAAGTCTAGAGACATAATCACTCTGACAGTGACCTAGCTGGTGTTAGAAGCATAGAGACATAATCGCTCTAACAGTGATCTAGCTGGTGTTAGAAGTCTAGAGACATAATCCCTCTAACAGTGATCTAGCTGGTGTTAGAAGTCTAGAGAGATTATCCCTCTAACAGTGATCTAACTGGTGTTAGAAGACTTGTGTAGAGACATAATCCCTCTAATAGTGACCAAGCCTGTGTTAGAAGTCTAGAGACATAATCCCTCTAACAGTGATCTAGCTGGTGTTAGAAGACTTGTCTAGAGACATAATCCCTCTAACAGTGACCTAGCTGGTGTTAGAAGTCTTGTCTAGAGACATAATCCCTCTAACAGTGACCTAGCTGGTGTTAGAAGGCTAGCGACATAATCCCTCTGACAGTGACCTAGCTGGTGTTAGAAGTCTTGAGACATAATCCCTCTAACCGTGATCTAGCTGGTGTTAGAAGCCTTGTCTAGAGACATAATCCCTCTAACAGAGATCTAGCTGGTGTTAGAAGTCTAGAGACATTTTCCCTCTAACAGTGATCTAGCTGGTGCTAGAAGGCTAGATACATAATCCCTCTAACAGTGATCTAGCTGGTGTTATGAGTCTAGAGACATTATCCCTCTAACAGTGATCTAGCTGGTTTTAGAAGCCTAGATACATAATCCCTCTAACAGTGATCTAGCTGGTGTTAGAATTCTAGAGACATAATCCCTCTGACAGTGACCTAGCTGGTGTTAGAAGTCTAGAGACATAATCCCTCTACCAGTGATCTAGCTGGTGTTAGAGGGCTAGAGACATAAGTCCTCTAACAGTGACCTGGCTGGTGTTAGAAGCATAGAGACTTAATCGCTCTAACAGTGATCTAGCTGGTGTTAGAAGTCTAGAGACATAATCCCTCTAACAGTGACCTACCTGGTGTTAGAAGTCTAGAGAGATTATCCCTCTAACAGTGATCTAGCTGGTGTTAGAAGCCATGTCTAGAGACATAATCTCACTAACAGTGAATCTAGCTGGTGTTAGCAGCCTTTTCTAGAGACATAATCTCTCTAACAGAGATCTAGCTGGGGTTAGTTGTCTAGAGACATAATCCTTCTAACAGTGATCTAGCTGGTGTTAGAAGACTTGTGTAGAGACATAATCCCTCTAACGGTGACCTAGCCTGTGTTAGAAGTCTAGAGACATGATCCCTCTAACAGTGATCTAGCTGATGTTAGAAGACTTGTCTAGAGACATAATCCCTCTAACAGTGACCTAGCTGGTGTTAGAAGTCTAGAGACATAATCCCTCTAACAGTGATCTAGCTGGTGTTAGAAGCCTTGTCTAGAGACATTATCCCTCTAACAGTGACCTAGCTGGTGTTAGAAGTCTAGAGACATAATCCCTCTAACAGAGATCTAGCTGGTGTTAGAAGCCTAAAGACATTATCCCTCTAACAGTGATCTAGCTGGTGTTAGAAGCCTTGTCTAGAGACATTATCCCTCTAACAGTGACCTAGCTGGTGTTAGAAGGCTAGATACATAATCGCTCTAACAGTGATCTAGCTGGTGTTAGAAGTCTAGAGACATAATCCCTCAAACAGTGACCTAGCTGGTGTTAGAAGTCTACAGACATAATCCCTCCACCAGTGATCTAGCTGGTGTTAGAAGACTAGAGACATAATCCCTCTAACAGTGACCTGGCTGGTGTTAGAAGCCTTGTCTAGAGACATAATCCCTCTAACAGTGATCTAGCTGGTGTTAGAAGCCTTGTCTAGAGACATTATCCCTCTAACAGTGATCTAGCTGGTGTTAGAAGACTTGTCAAGACACATAATCCCTCTAACAGTGATCTAGCTGGTGTTAGAAGCCTAGAGACATAATCCCTCTAACAGTGATCTAGCTAGTGTTAGAAGCCATGTCTAGAGACATAATCTCACTAACAGTGAATCTAGCTGGTGTTAGCAGCCTTTTCTAGAGACATAATCTCTCTAACAGAGATCTAGCTGGGGTTAGTTGTCTAGAGACATAATCCTTCTAACAGTGATCTAGCTGGTGTTAGAAGACTTGTGTAGAGACATAATCCCTCTAACGGTGACCTAGCCTGTGTTAGAAGTCTAGAGACATGATCCCTCTAACAGTGATCTAGCTGATGTTAGAAGACTTGTCTAGAGACATAATCCCTCTAACAGTGACCTAGCTGGTGTTAGAAGTCTAGAGACATAATCCCTCTAACAGTGATCTAGCTGGTGTTAGAAGCCTTGTCTAGAGACATTATCCCTCTAACAGTGACCTAGCTGGTGTTAGAAGTCTAGAGACATAATCCCTCTAACAGAGATCTAGCTGGTGTTAGAAGCCTAAAGACATTATCCCTCTAACAGTGATCTAGCTGGTGTTAGAAGCCTTGTCTAGAGACATTATCCCTCTAACAGTGACCTAGCTGGTGTTAGAAGGCTAGATACATAATCGCTCTAACAGTGATCTAGCTGGTGTTAGAAGTCTAGAGACATAATCCCTCTAACAGTGACCTAGCTGGTGTTAGAAGTCTACAGACATAATCCCTCCACCAGTGATCTAGCTGGTGTTAGAAGACTAGAGACATAATCCCTCTAACAGTGACCTGGCTGGTGTTAGAAGCCTTGTCTAGAGACATAATCCCTCTAACAGTGATCTAGCTGGTGTTAGAAGCCTTGTCTAGAGACATTATCCCTCTAACAGTGATCTAGCTGGTGTTAGAAGACTTGTCTAGAGACATTATCCCTCTAACAGTGACCTAGCTGGTGTTAGAAAACTTGTCAAGACACATAATCCCTCTAACAGTGATCTAGCTGGTGTTAGAAGCCTAGAGACATAATCCCTCTAACAGTGATCTAGCTAGTGTTAGAAGCATTGTCTAGAGACATAATCCCTCTAACAGTGATCTAGCTGGTGTTAGAAGCCTAGAGACATAATCCCTCCAACAGTGATCTAGCTGGTGTTAGAAGGCTAGAGACATAATCCCTCTAACAGTGATCTGGCTGGAGTTAGAATTCTAGAGACATTATCCCTCTAACAGTGACCTAGCTGGTGTTAGAAAACTTGTCAAGACACATAATCCCTCTAACAGTGATCTAGCTGGTGTTAGAAGTCTAGAGACATAATCCCTCAAACAGAGATCTAGCTAGTGTTAGAAAACTTTTGAAGAGACATAATCCCTCTAACAGTGACCTAGCTGGTGTTAGAAGCCTAGAGACATAATCCCTCTAACAGTGATCTAGCTAGTGTTAGAAAACTTTTGAAGAGACATAATCCCTCTAACAGTGACGTAGCTGGTGTTAGAAGCCTAGAGACATCATCCCTCTAACAGTGATCTAGCTGGTGTTAGAAGCCTAGAGACATTATCCCTCTAACAGTGATCTAGGTGGTGTTAGAAGGCTAGATACAAAATCCCTCTAACAGTGATCTAGCTGGTGTTAGAAGCCTTGTCTAGAGACATAATCCCTCTAACAGTGACCTAGCTGGTGTTAGAAGGCTAGCGACATAATCCCTCTAACAGTGACCTGGCTGGTGTTAGAAGCATAGAGACATAATCCCTCTAACAGTGATCTAGCTGGTGTTAGAAGACTTGTCTAGCGACATAATCCCTCTAACAGTGACCTGGCTGGTGTTAGAAGCCTTGTCTAGAGACATAATCCCTCTAACAGTGATCTAGCTGGTGTTAGAAGCCTAGAGACATAATCCCTCTAACAGTGATCTAGCTAGTGTTAGAAGCCTTGTCTAGAGACATAATCCCTCTAACAGTGATCTAGCTGGTGTTAGAAGCCTAGAGACATAATCCCTCCAACAGTGATCTAGCTGGTGTTAGAAGGCTAGAGACATAATCCCTCTGACAGAGATCTAGCGTGTGTTAGAAGCCTAGAGACATTATCCCTCTAACAGTGATCTAGCTGGTGTTAGAAGGCTAGATACATCATCCCTCTGACAGTGACCTAGCTAGTGTTAGAAGCCTAGATACATTATCCCTCTAACAGTGATCTAGCTGGTGTTAGAAGGCTAGATACAAAATCCCTCTAACAGTGATCTAGCTGGTGTTAGAAGCCTAGAGACATAATCCCTCTAACAGTGATCTAGCTAGTGTTAGAAGCCTTGTCTAGAGACATAATCCCTCTAACAGTGATCTAGCTGGTGTTAGAAGCCTAGAGACATAATCCCTCCAACAGTGATCTAGCTGGTGTTAGAAGGCTAGAGACATAATCCCTCTGACAGAGATCTAGCGTGTGTTAGAAGTCTAGAGACATTATCCCTCTAACAGTGATCTAGCTGGTGTTAGAAAGCTAGAGACATAATCGCTCTAACAGTGATCTAGCTGGTGTTAGAAGCCTTGTCTAGAGACATTATCCCTCTAACAGTGATCTAGCTATTGTCAGAAGCATTGTCTAGAGACATCATCCCTCTAACAGTGATCTGGCTAGTGTTAGAAGTCTAGAGACATAATCCCTCTAACAGTGATCAGGCTGGTGTTAGAATTCTAGAGACATAACACCTATACCAGTGATCTAGCTGGTGGTGGATGTCTAGAGACATAGTCCCTCTAACAGTGACCTGGCTGGTGTTAGAAGCCTTGTCTAGAGACATAGTCCCTCTAACAGTGATCTAGCTGGTGTTAGAAGCCTAGAGACATAATCCCTCTAACAGAGATCTAGCTAGTGTTAGAAGCCTTGTCTAGAGACATCATCCCTCTAACAGTGATCTGGCTAGTGTTAGGAGTTTAGAGACATAATCCCTCTAACAGTGATCTAGCTGGTGTTAGAAGACTTGTCTAGCGACATAATACCTCTAACAGTGACCTGGCTAGTGTTAGAAGTCTAGAGACATAATCCCTCTAACAGTGATCAGGCTGGTGTTAGAATTCTAGAGACATAATACCTATACCAGTGATCTAGCTGGTGGTGGATGTCTAGAGACATAGTCCCTCTAACAGTGACCTGGCTGGTGTTAGAAGCCTTGTCTAGAGACATAATCCCTCTAACAGTGACCTGGCTGGTGTTAGAAGCCTTGTCTAGAGACATAATCCCTCTAACAGTGATCTAGCTGGTGTTAGAAGCCTAGAGACATAATCCCTCTAACAGTGATCTAGCTGGTGTTAGAAGATTTGTCTAACGACATAATCCCTCTAACAGTGACCTGGCTGGTGTTAGAAGCCTAGAGACATTATCCCTCTAACAGTGATCTAGTTATTGTAAGAAGCATTGTCTAGAGACATCATCCCTCTAACAGTGATCTGGCTAGTGTTAGAAGTCTAGAGACATAATCCCTCTAACAGTGATCTGGCTGGTGTTAGAATTCTAGAGACATAATACCTATACCAGTGATCTAGCTGGTGGTGGATGTCTAGAGACATAGTCCCTCTAACAGTGACCTGGCTGGTGTTAGAAGCCTTGTCTAGAGACATAATCCCTCTAACAGTGATCTAGCTGGTGTTAGAAGCCTAGAGACATAATCCCTCTAACAGTGATCTAGCTGGTGTTAGAAGATTTGTCTAACGACATAATCCCTCTAACAGTGACCTGGCTGGTGTTAGAAGCCTTGTCTAGAGACATAATCCCTCTAACAGTGATCTAGCTGGTGTTAGAAGCCTAGAGACATAATCCCTCTAACAGTGATCTAGCTAGTGTTAGAAGCCTTGTCTAGAGACATAATCTCTCTAACAGTGATCTATCTGGTGTTAGAAGGCTAGAGACATAATCCCTCTAACAGTAATCTGGCTGGTGTTAGAAGCCTAGAGACATAATCGCTCTAACAGTGATCTAGCCGGTGTTAGAAGTCTAGAGAGATAATCCCTCTAACAGTAATCTGGCTGGTGTTAGAAGCCTAGAGACATAATCGCTCTAACAGTGATCTAGCCGGTGTTAGAAGTCTAGAGAGATAATCCCTCTAACAGTGATCTAGCTGGTGTTAGAAGGCTTGTCTAGAGACATAATCTCTCTAACAGTGATCTAGCTGGTGTTAGCAGCCTTTTCTAGAGACATAATCTCTCTAACAGTGATCTAGCTGGGGTTAGACGTCTAGAGACATAAACCTTCTAACAGGGATCTAGCTGGTGTTAGAAGGCTAGAGACATAATCCCTCTAACAGTGACCTAGCTGGTGTTAGAAGCCTAGAGACATAATCCCTCTAACAGTGACCTAGCTGGTGTTAGAAGTCTAGAGACATAATCCCTCTAACAGTGACCTAGCTTGTTTTAGAAGTTTAGAGACATAATCCCTCTAACAGTGATCTAGCTGGTGTTAGAAGTCTAGAGACATAATCCCTCTAACAGTGACCTAGCTGGTGTTAGAAGTCTAGAGACATAATCCCTCTAACAGTGATCTAGCTGGTGTTAGAAGCCTTGTCTAGAGACATAATCCCTCTACCAGTGATCTAGCTGGTGTTAGAAGCCTTGTCTAGAGACATAATCCCTCTAACAGTGACCTAGCTGGTGTTAGAAGTCTAGAGACATAATCCCTCTAACAGTGATCTAGCTGGTGTTAGAAGTCTAGAGACATAATCCCTCTAACAGTGATCTAGCTGGTGTTAGAAGCCTAGAGACATAATCCCTCTAACAGTAGAGACATAATCCCTCTAACAGTGACCTAGCTGGTGTTAGAAGTCTAGAGACATAATCCCTCTAACAGTGATCTGGCTGGTGTTAGAAGTCTAGAGACATAATCCCTCTAACAGTGATCTAGCTGGTGTTAGAAGTTAGAAGAGACATAATCCCTCTAACAGTGACCTAGCTGGTGTTAGAAGTTGTCTAGAGACATAATCCCTCTAACAGTGATCTAGCTGGTGTTAGAAGTCTAGCTGGTGTTAGAAGTCATAATCCCTCTAACAGTGATCTAGCTGGTGTTAGATCTAGCTCTAGACATAATCCCTCTAACAGTGATCTAGCTGGTGTTAGAAGTTGTCTAGAGACATAATCCCTCTAACATGGATCTAGCTGGTGTTAGAAGCCTTGTCTAGAGACATAATCCCTCTAGAGACATAATCCCTCTAACAGTGATCTAGCTGGTGTTAGAAGCCTAGAGACATAATCCCCCTCTAACAGTGATCTAGCTGGTGTTAGAAGTCTAGAGACATAATCCCTCTAACAGTGATCTAGCTGGTGTTAGAAGTCTAGAGACCTTAACAGTGATCTAGCTGGTGTTAGAAGAGATACATAATCCCTCTAACAGTGACCTAGCTGGTGTTAGAAGTCTAGAGACATAATCCCTCTAACAGTGATCTAGCTGGTGTTAGAAGTTGTCTAGAGACATAATCCCTCTAACAGTGATCTAGCTGGTGTTAGAAGCCTAATCCCTCTAACAGTGATCTAGAGACATAATCCCTCTAACAGTGATCTAGCTGGTGTTAGAAGCCTTGTCTAGAGACATAATCCCTCTACCAGTGATCTAGCTGGTGTTAGAAGCCTTGTCTAGAGATATAATCCCTCTAACAGTGATCTAGCTGGTGTTAGAAGTCTAGAGACATAATCCCTCTAACAGTGATCTGGCTGGTGTTAGAAGCCTAGAGACATAATCGCTCTAACAGTGATCTAGCTGGTGTTAGAAGTCTAGAGAGATAATCCCTCTAACAGTGATCTAGCTGGTGTTAGAAGGCTTGTCTAGAGACATAATCTCTCTATCAGTGATCTAGCTGGTGTTAGCAGCCTTGTCTAGAGACATAATCTCTCTAACAGTGATCTAGCTGGGGTTAGACGTCAAGAGACATAAACCTTCTAACAGGGATCTAGCTGGTGTTAGAAGGCTAGAGACATAATCCCTCTAACAGTGACCTAGCTGGTGTTAGAAGCCTAGAGACATAATCCCTCTAACAGTGACCTAGCTTGTTTTAGAAGTCTAGAGACATAATCCCTCTAACAGTGATCTAGCTGGTGTTAGAAGTCTAGAGACATAATCCCTCTAACAGTGACCTAGCTGGTGTTAGAAGTCTAGAGACATAATCCCTCTACCAGTGATCTAGCTGGTGTTAGAAGCCTTGTCTAGAGACATAATCCCTCTACCATTGATCTAGCTGGTGTTAGAAGCCTTGTCTAGAGACATAATCCCTCTAACAGTGATCTGGCTGGTGTTAGAAGTCTAGAGACATAATCCCTCTACCAGTGATCTAGCTGGTGTTAGAAGCCTTGTCTAGAGACATAATCCCTCTAACAGTGACCTAGCTGGTGTTAGAAGTCTAGAGACATAATCCCTCTAACAGTGATCTGGCTGGTGTTAGAAGTCTAGAGACATAATCCCTCTAACAGTGATCTAGCTGGTGTTAGAAGCCTAGAGACATAATCCCTCTAACAGTGACCTAGCTGATGTTAGAAGTCTAGAGACATAATCCCTCTAACAGTGATCTGGCTGGTGTTAGAAGTCTAGAGACATAATCCCTCTAACAGTGATCTAGCTAGTGTTAGAAGGCTAGATACATAATCCCTCTAACAGTGACCTAGCTGGTGTTAGAAGTCTAGAGACATAATCCCTCTAACAGTGATCTGGCTGGTGTTAGAAGTCTAGAGACATAATCCCTCTAACAGTGATCTGGCTGGTGTTAGAAGTCTAGAGACATAATCCCTCTAACAGTGATCTAGCTGGTGTTAGAAGCCTTGTCTAGAGACATAATCCCTCTAACAGTGATCTAGCTGGTGTTAGAAGCCTTGTCTAGAGATATAATCCCTCTAACAGTGATCTAGCTGGTGTTAGAAGTCTAGAGACATAATCCCTCTAACAGTGATCTAGCTGGTGTTGTTATCTAGCATAATCCCTCTAACAGTGATGCTGGTGTTAGAAGCCTTTTCTAGAGACATAATCCCTCTAACAGTGATCTAGCTGGTGTTAGAAGCCTTGTCTAGAGACATAATCCCTCTAACAGTGATCTAGCTGGTGTTAGAAGTTGTCTAGAGACATAATCCCTCTAACAGTGATCTAGCTGGTGTTAGAAGCCTTTTCTAGAGACATAATCCCTCTAACAGTGATCTAGCTGGTGTTAGAAGTCTAGAGACATAATCCCTCTAACAGTGATCTAGCTGGTGTTAGAAGCCTTGTCTAGAGATATAATCCCTCTAACAGTGACCTAGCTGGTGTTAGAAGTCTAGAGACATAATCCCTCTAACAGTGATCTAGCTGGTGTTAGAAGTCTAGATACATAATCGCTCTAACAGTGATCTAGCTGGTGTTAGAAGTCTAGAGACATAATCCCTCTAACAGTGATCTAGCTGGTGTTAGAAGCCTTGTCTAGAGACATAATCCCTCTACCAGTGATCTAGCTGGTGTTAGAAGCCTTGTCTAGAGACATAATCCCTCTAACATTGATCTAGCTGGTGTTAGAAGACTTGTCTAGAGACATAATCCCTCTAACAGTGATCTGGCTGGTGTTAGAAGTCTAGAGACATAATCCCTGCTAACAGTGATCTAGCTGGTGTTAGAAGCCTAACAGTGATCTAGCTGGTGTTAGAAGCCTTGTCTAGAGACATAATCCCTCTAACAGTGACCTAGCTGGTGTTAGAAGTCTAGAGACATAATCCCTCTAACAGTGATCTGGCTGGTGTTAGAAGTCTAGAGACATAATCCCTCTAACAGTGATCTAGCTGGTGTTAGAAGCCTAGAGACATAATCCCTCTAACAGTGACCTAGCTGGTGTTAGAAGTCTAGAGACATAATCCCTCTAACAGTGATCTGGCTGGTGTTAGAAGTCTAGAGACATAATCCCTCTAACAGTGATCTAGCTAGTGTTAGAAGGCTAGAGACATAATCCCTCTAACAGTGACCTAGCTGGTGTTAGAAGTCTAGAGACATAATCCCTCTAACAGTGATCTGGCTGGTGTTAGAAGTCTAGAGACATAATCCCTCTAACAGTGATCTGGCTGGTGTTAGAAGTCTAGAGACATAATCCCTCTAACAGTGATCTAGCTGGTGTTAGAAGCCTTGTATAGAGACATAATCCCTCTAACAGTGATCTAGCTGGTGTTAGAAGCCTGGTCTAGAGACATAATCCCTCTAACAGTGATCTAGCTGGTGTTAGAAGTCTAGAGACATAATCCCTCTAACAGTGATCTAGCTGGTGTTAGAAGTCTAGAGACATAATCCCTCTAACAGTGATCTAGCTGGTGTTAGAAGCCTTTTCTAGAGACATAATCCCTCTAACAGTGATCTAGCTGGTGTTAGAAGCCTTGTCTAGAGACATAATCCCTCTAACAGTGATCTAGCTGGTGTTAGAAGTCTAGAGACATAATCCCTCTAACAGTGATCTAGCTGGTGTTAGAAGCCTTGTCTAGAGATATAATCCCTCTAACAGTGATCTAGCTGGTGTTAGAAGTCTAGAGACATAATCCCTCTAACAGTGATCTGGCTGGTGTTAGATATCTAGAGACATAATCCCTCTAACAGTGATCTAGCTGGTGTTAGAAGTCTAGAGAGATAATCCCTCTAACAGTGATCTAGCTGGTGTTAGAAGGCTTGTCTAGAGACATAATCTCTCTAACAGTGATCTAGCTGGTGTTAGAAGCCTTGTCTAGAGACATAATCTCTCTAACAGTGATCTAGCTGGTGTTAGAAGCCTCAGAGACATAAACCTTCTAACAGTGATCTAGCTGGTGTTAGAAGTCTAGAGACATAATCCCTCTAACAGTGATCTTAGCTGGTGTTAGAAGCCTAGAGACATAATCCCTCTAACAGTGACCTAGCTGGTGTGATCTAGCTGGTGTTAGAAGTCTAGAGACATAATCCCTCTAACAGTGACCTAGCTGGTGTTAGAAGTCTAGAGACATAATCCCTCTACCAGTGATCTAGCTGGTGTTAGAAGCCTTGTCTAGAGACATAATCCCTCTAACAGTGATCTAGATCTAGCTGGTGTTTAGAAGTCTAGAGACATAATCCCTCTACCAGTGATCTAGCTGGTGTTAGAAGCCTTGTCTAGAGACATAATCCCTCTAACAGTGACCTAGCTGGTGTTAGAAGTCTAGAGACATAATCCCTCTAACAGTGATCTGGCTGGTGTTAGAGTCTACATAATCCCTCTAACAGTGATCTAGCTGGTGTTAGAAGTCTAGAGACATAATCCCTCTAACAGTGATCTAGCTGGTGTTAGAAGCCTAGAGACATAATCCCTCTAACAGTGACCTAGCTGATGTTAGAAGTCTAGAGACATAATCCCTCTAACAGTGATCTGGCTGGTGTTAGAAGTCTAGAGACATAATCCCTCTAACAGTGATCTAGCTAGTGTTAGAAGGCTAGATACATAATCCCTCTAACAGTGACCTAGCTGGTGTTAGAAGTCTAGAGACATAATCCCTCTAACAGTGATCTGGCTGGTGTTAGAAGTCTAGAGACATAATCCCTCTAACAGTGATCTGGCTGGTGTTAGAAGTCTAGAGACATAATCCCTCTAACAGTGATCTAGCTGGTGTTAGAAGCCTTGTCTAGAGACATAATCCCTCTAACAGTGATCTAGCTGGTGTTAGAAGCCTTGTCTAGAGATATAATCCCTCTAACATTGATCTAGCTGGTGTTAGAAGTCTAGAGACATAATCCCTCTAACAGTGATCTAGCTGGTGTTAGAAGTCTAGAGACATAATCCCTCTAACAGTGATCTAGCTGGTGTTAGAAGCCTTTTCTAGAGACATAATCCCTCTAACAGTGATCTAGCTGGTGTTAGAAGCCTTGTCTAGAGACATAATCCCTCTAACAGTGATCTAGCTGGTGTTAGAAGTCTAGAGACATAATCCCTCTAACAGTGATCTAGCTGGTGTTAGAAGCCTTTTCTAGAGACATAATCCCTCTAACAGTGATCTAGCTGGTGTTAGAAGTCTAGAGACATAATCCCTCTAACAGTGATCTAGCTGGTGTTAGAAGCCTTGTCTAGAGATATAATCCCTCTAACAGTGACCTAGCTGGTGTTAGAAGTCTAGAGACATAATCCCTCTAACAGTGATCTAGCTGGTGTTAGAAGTCTAGAGACATAATCCCTCTAACAGTGATCTAGCTGGTGTTAGAAGTCTAGAGACATAATCCCTCTAACAGTGATCTAGCTGGTGTTAGAAGCCTTGTCTAGAGACATAATCCCTCTAACAGTGATCTAGCTGGTGTTAGAAGCCTTTTCTAGAGACATAATCCCTCTAACAGAGATCTAGCTGGTGTTAGAAGCCTTGTCTAGAGACATAATCCCTCTAACAGTGATCTAGCTGGTGTTAAAAGCCTTGTCTAGAGACATAATCCCTCTAACAGTGACCTAGCTGGTGTTAGAAGTCTAGAGACATAATCCCTCTAACAGTGACCTAGCTGGTGTTAGAAGTCTAGAGACATAATCCCTCTAACAGTGATCTAGCTGGTGTTAGAAGCCTTGTATAGAGACATAATCGCTCTAACAGTGACCTAGCCTGTGTTAGAAGTCTAGAGACACAATCCCTCTAACAGTGACCTAGCTGGTGTTAGAAGACTTGTCTAGAGACATAATCCCTCTAACATTGATCTAGCTGATGTTAGAAGTCTAGAGACACAATCCCTCTAACAGTGATCTAGCTGGTGTTAGAAGCCTTGTTTAGAGACATAATCCCTCTAACAGTGATCTAGCTGGTGTTAGAAGCCTTGTCTAGAGACATAATCCCTCTAACAGTGATCTAGCTGGTGTTAGAAGCCTTGTCTAGAGACATAATCCCTCTAACAGTGATCTAGCTGGTGTTAGAAGCCTTGTCTAGAGACATAATCCCTCTAACAGTGATTCTGCTGGTGTTAGAAGCCTAGAGACATAATCCCTCTAACAGTGACCTAGCTGGTGTTAGAAGTCTAGAGACATAATCGCTCTAACAGTGACCTAGCTGGTGTTAGAAGCCTTGTCTAGAGACATAATCCCTCTAACAGTGACCTAGCTGGTGTTAGAAGTCTAGAGACATAATCCCTCTAACAGTGATCTAGCTGGTGTTAGAAGTCTAGAGACATAATCCCTCTAACAGTGATCTAGCTGGTGGTAGAAGCCTTGTCTAGAGACATAATCCCTCTAACAGTGACCTAGCTGGTGTTAGAAGCCAAGAGACATAATCCCTCCAACAGTGATCTAGCTGGTGTTAGAAGTCTAGAGACATAATCCCTCTAACAGTGACCTAGCTGGTGTTAGAAGTTTTGACACATAATGATTTATATTTATCGTTCATTTATGTCTTAAATATTACGATTTAAGCAGTTGCTTATTCTTTGATTAAAGATGTTAGACCATGTTGTCGATTTCAGCATGGCATCATCCAAGATTCCCAGCCGAAGTTTTTACCCTCAAATTTTACCCTTCTCCCGGAGAAGCTAAATGAGCTAGGTTATGCAACCCACATGGTCGGGAAGTAAGTACTCAGTTTTACTGGTCAACCATCGACCCTCCTTCCTCCACCGAAGTCCCCCTTCCAATCTTCTCTTCCCTCCCACAGCGAACGACCATCCTTCCTACAACCAAGCCCCCCTTCCTACCGCCCCTTCCCTCCCTTCAGACTAAAGGAATCGACCCTCCTTCCCACAACCAAGTCCCAATTCCCCCCCGCCCCCTCCCTCCTTTCAGACTAAAGTGATTGACACTCCTTCCCCTAACCAAGTCCCCCTTTCCGCCGCCCCCTCCCTTCAGATTAAAACGATCGACCCTCCTTCCCCCAACCGAGTCGCCCTTCCCATCTTCCCTTCCCTCCCTCAGACTAAAGCGATCAACCCTCCTTCCCCCAACCATGTCCTCCTTCCTGCTGCCCCTTCCCTCCCTTCAGACTTAAGCGAACAACCTCCTTTCTCCAAACAGGTCCCCTTCCCACCGCCCTTTCCCTCCCCTCAGAATTAAACGATCGAAACTCTTTCTCCCAACTAAGACCCCCTTTCCGCCGCTCCCTTCCTCCCTCAGACTTAAGTGATCGACCCTCCTTCCTCCACCCAAGTACCCCTTCTCGCTGCTCCCTCCCTCCCTTTAGACTAACAAGATTGACCCTCCTTACCCCAAGCAAATCCCCTTTCCCTCCTTCCCTTCTCTCCCTTCAGACTTAAGCGATCGACCCACTTTCCACCAATCAAATCCCTTCAGACTAAAGCGCTCGACCCTCCTTCCCCTAACCACGTCTCCCCTCCCTCAGACTAAAGCGATCGACCCACCTTCCCCCAACAAGGTCCCCCTTCCCGCCGCCCTCTCCCTCCCTCCCTTCAGACCAAAGCGATCGACCCTCCTTCCCTAACAAGATCGCCCTTCCCGTCGCCCCATCCCTCCCTCCCTTCAGACTTAAACGATCGACACTCTTTCCCCTAACCAAACCCCCTTCCCGCCGGCCTTTCCCTTCCTCCCTTCAGACTAAAACGATCGATCCTCCTTCCTCCAACCAAGTCCCCCTTCCCGCCGCCCCCTCCCTTCAGACTTTAGCGATCTACCCTCCTTCCAACAACTTAGTCCCACTTCCCCCTGCCACCTCCCTCCTTTCAGACTAAAACGATCGTCCCTCCTTCCCCCATCCAAGTCCCCTTCCCACCGCCCTCACCTCCCCTAGACTAAAGCGATCGACCATCCTTCCCCCAATCAAGACCCCCTCCCCGCCGCCCCTCCCTCCCTTCAGACTTAAGCGATCGATACTCTTTCCCCAACCAGGTCCCCTTTCCCGCCGCCCCTCCCTTCCTCCCTTCTGACTAGAGCGATCGACCCACCTCCTCCAAACAATCCCCCCCTTCCCGCCGCCCTCTCCTTCCCTAATAAAGCGATCGACATTTCTTCCCCCATCCAAGTCCGCCTTCCAACCGCCCTCCCCTTCCTTCAGACTAAAGCGCCCACCCCAACCCAAATCCCCGTTTAATAATAATAATGATGATAATAACTTTCTCGGTTTAATTTTCCATTATTTTCGAACTATTTTACATAAACTATATTACATATAATCTTGTAAATGTCTGTTTCGTTTTTAAAAAAAAAAGGACAAGGATTTTCTAGTATGTTGTTGTAGGATGATGTAGGATGAGAGGTTACTTTCATTAAAATCAACATTTCTTCTTCGTTCCAGATCTGTAGTGTCCATCATTTTATATATTTTCCACAGGGGTCGAGTTTCTCCTCAAGGGAGATCACTCTAAACATATTACTATTTTACAGTAGTTTGAGTAAACATGTTATTAGGTGTTGCCTCCCTTCGCACACAAATATATCTGGTGGCTCATATACCATTACCATAACAATGTAATTTATGTATCAATGTTGTATCTGTAGCTTTGAATGTCACAGATGGCATTTAGGTTTCTGCGACTGGAGGTACACACCTAATCACCGGGGATTTGACAGTTTCATGGGCTACTACGGCGGTGCTGAGGACTATTACACGCATCAATCAGGTCAGTTACGATCATTTATCTGCTGTTCTCTCAAACGAACATAAGTTATTTATTATTCATAACTTAAACTCTTTACTGGAAAGTTCGTACGACTAGTCACTAGGACGGACACAATCTGTTCGCTTAAATGTACAACAATATTTGTGGTTTTATCTGATTTATTGGTAATCAGTTAAGTTAACCAATTTAATCAATCTTTTAATAATTTTTTTTCTATCCTCTCTTCATCTTTTGTTTGTGTGAGTGCAAGTGAGAATGATCCAGTATATAATTATCCATTTATGAATCAGAGTTTATGGGTTTTCATGTACATGTATTGTGTATGTTTGTTTTACATGTAAATTCTTCAAAAATAAAACAAAAAATAGAAAAAATAAATAAATGGAATTGGCATCCCATTTCCAAACTGCCGTCTCGGGCAAGAACCATTTGGAGTCCATCTTTCCTCTCACAAACTGTATGCCAACTGTGTACTCAGAATAACCAACATCTGGATTGCTTGGTGACAGGAAGAAACAAAGAAAACCAAACGACGTTCACCTGATTACAAAAATTAAGGGTGGGTAGGTGTCCTTGTCACAATGGTCTGTTGTCTACTTATTGCACATGCGCCAGTAGCGGCACGTGCAAAACATGCTCTCGATTGCGTAACAACGATAAATACATGAACACGTTCTGATCTCAGCAAGCAGGTGTCCAAGTTGTTATTCGATATCTCTAAGTTAGGTTGCTTCTGTAAGTTCCAATGTTGTATATCGTGATCTCACTTGAGAACATGAGTGACCAAGATTTACATCTCGGGTATCATGAAGAAGCAGAAGAGGCTAACTCTTCCGGAACATCGTGTTTTCTTCTCCATGTAGTTTTTAGAAGTCTCCGTCTGAATCTTTCATGTTTTACCTTAGCTTTATTGAATTTGAGTTTTGATTATGATTTTGATGAAATGTTGGTATTTTCTTGTTTTTTGGGTTTTTTTTTTTTTTTTTTTTTCCTGATGTTGAAATTTTTGTATTTTCTTTTTGTTTTTGCCTGATTATGATGAAATGTTGGTTATTTCACGTTGTGTTTTGCCTGGTTATGTGGAGGTGTTGGCATTTTCATGTTGTGTTTTGCCTGGATATGTGGAAATGTTGGCATTTTCATGTTGTGTTTTGCCTGATAATAATGAAATGTTGGCACTTTGATGTTGTGTTTTTGTACGAGTTTCCTCTTGTTCTGCTTGTTCTTCTTCTTACAATTTCGTGTCCAGGGCATACTTTCTCTTCATAGATTAAGATGTGTGAAGACCTCATCTTATTTCTAGCTCCTGGAGAAAAATACAAACCAGTACCTGTTCTTCAACATGAATTTGAGTCGTTTCCATATCACTTTCCATTTGGATCTGGCACATTTTCTGATCAGAGAGACACAAAACTTTCACTGAAGAGACATTTGAATGCAAGACTTTTTTAGTTATGACAAAATATTTGCAAGTTATCCACAGTACATATTTTTTGCCCAGTATTCAACTGAAGTGAATGATATAGTGTCATCAATACCAATAGCAGTCAGAAAATCATCCACAGATCATGTTACACCTGAAACCCTCAAAGAGACAAGTGCATTGAAAAGTGTGTTAAAACATGATGAAGGCTTCTTCAAAATGTCAGAGGATCACCTATGTACTGGGAAAGAACTATGCAAGATACTTTTGCAATGCTCAGACAAATAAGCCTACCTACATTTTTATTACTTTGCCAGCAGCTGATCGCAGATGGCCTGAAATTATCCAACCCATCTGTACTCAACAAGGCAGCAACACGAATGTTTGACAAAAAACTTCACAACTTCATCAATGATGTCATAATGTCTCCTTCCAGACCTATTGGACAAGTTGTAGACATGATTGGTCGCATTGAATTTCAAGCAAGAGGCTGGCCACACTACCATGGACTTGTATGGGTCAAACACGCACCAGTATTTTAAAAGATCACCTGTGCAGAAATAACAGCATTTGTGGACAAATACATTTGTTGTGACACACCTCCAGAAACAGTTCATATGCACAGTAAAAACATTCCAAGTCATGTCGCAATGGAGGTAAAGAATGCAGATTTAACTTTCCCCGTCCACCATCAAAAAACACGTTCATAACAAAAAATGTTGATAGACTTGAAAACGATGAAAAAACAATTGGCAAAGAACAGGCTCAACTTATTCTCCAAATATTATGGTAAAGGGTCCATGAACATTTAGATTCTAATCTGACAGCAGAAGAGTTTTTCAAAACTATTAGCACAAATCAAAGCATGTTGGAGGCGTCTTTCAATGCCATATCCACAAAATCAACAGTGACATAGAACAGATCCCCTTCAAATATCTGGTGAATACTTACAATCCGACTTTACTGAAAGCTTGGAATGGTAATATGGATATCCGGTATGTAATAGACCCATACAGCTGTACAATGTACACAATATCACATATAACAAAAGCTGAGCGTGAATTGTCGCAAACAATCAAGTCTGCTCAAAAGGAAGCCAGGCAGGATAGAAATACTGATTCTGTATCTGAGCTAAGACGTTTAGGCCACATCTATATGATTAGATGTTAGTGTAATGGAAGCAGTTTACAGAACATGCAGACTTTGTCTGAAAATTTGTACCAGAGAGGTTGTTTGGCTTCCCATTGATCCACAAAGTACACGTTTAACACTACCACTGAAAGTATTACAAAGTCAAAGCCCTGATTCTAACATTTGGATGACAGATATTTTCGATAGATACAATGCACAACCGAAGATTTCAATGATATATGCTTGACTGACATTGCTTCAAACTCCAGAGTCATTGGTTGATGTACATCAGATGAATCTCATGACTCAAATGACAGTACTCTACGTTATGATAACTAAAACTTATTTTCACTTTTAAACAACATGGGATTTATTTCCATGCGTATAAAGAAACAGCAGTGATAAGGTATCCAAAACTTAACTTAGACAAAGATCCAGAGCGTAACTTCGCTAACATCATTTGCCTTTTTCCTCTACATCGTCAACTACTGAAACCTGCAGTCTTCGATACTTACGAGTCCTACTATGAAAAAATGTATGATAAGACTCTCTAACAAATACAAATAAAGAAAAGGTATCAGATGTAATTCTAACAAACATCTAAAGTATGAAATATTAAAAGACAATCTTGTCGATACTTGGGAACAAATGAAAGACATAGGCTTTGAAGATCCATTGCACCTTCTACAGACAAAGAAAGAGATGAAATGGAAAACAAAAAATAATTCAACAAGATTTTTAATTGGTCTCAAAAGAGGAACCTATTCCTGAACTTTCAGCTTCATCGTCATGTAAAACTGCTCAGAAAAGTGCACTCCTTCGTTGTGAATTCATGACCAATATCAACTCTATGCAAACGAAACTAAGATCTTTAAACGAGAAACAAAGACAAGTATTCAACTATGTAAGACAGTGGAGTCTTAAAAAACTACATGGTCAAAACCCTCCTCCATTCCACATCTTCATTAACGGGGGTGTTGCAACAGGAAAGTCCTACCTTATCCAATGTCTGTATTATGAATCTTCAAAGATATTTCAAAGACAGGTTCAAAATCCTGATGATGTCACAATTATGCTTGTTGAATTCACAGGAACTGCAGCATACAATAACTATGGTCAGACAGTGTATTCTTCATTTTCTATCAAAAGAAGAACGCTGCCATATCAACATCTTAATGAAGATAATCTAAATATATCGAGAACAGAATGTGGCTATCATCATCACAGATGAAGTATCAGTAAATCCTTGCTAGAATATATAAGCGGACGTCTCCAAATTTACAGTCCTCCCTTAAAACCACCTTAGAACTGTGTGAACAAGCCAGAGTTATGCCCACCATGAATCTTGACGTCAGTGATGGACTTGTAAATGGTGTTATCGGAACAATTGTAAAGATCATGAAAGGGTCCCAACCTGATTGTTTGCCAGAATTCATATGTGTCCAATTCGATGATGCAAACGTTGGCATAAACTTACGATCCAAGTTTGAAGGCAAAGACTTGCTACCAGACTTAGCTGTGCCCCTTTCTAGTTCAACAGACAGAGTCAAAACTAAAATCATAGATATTACAAGACATATGTAACCCTAGTGTTATTATGGGCTTAAACAATCCATAAAGTTCAAGGCAAAACCTTCAATGAAATTGTCATTTCCATGGATGGAATATTCAGAGCAGGTATGGTATACGTAGCTCTCAGCAGAGCAAAAGCATCAATGGACTGTATCAACTCGTTACTACTCCAGGCAATCCCTTGTGGCACCATAACATACAATCATTACCTGTGAATTACCAAGATATTGTACAAAACAAAGAAATCCAAAAGGCCTAAATAATTTGCCTCACAGAAACCTGGATCTCAAATCAAAAAGAAGACTTTGTCAGTACTCAATATCATCTCCCTGGATATACCAATGTGTCTATCATACCGAAAGATCCACGAAAAACCTTATCTTCTGGAATAGTTTGCTACTTCAAAGACAACTGCACTTATGAAATAATTCAAACAATGTCAAACTCAACAGTGGAACTAGTAACATTTGAATTAAACATTCCAGAACCACTGCTTCTAACAGTTATCTACAGGCATCCATCTCACAATGTGCCTTCCTTTCAAAGTGTTCCGGAAAAAAATACTCTTCAAAAAATTGCAAAATCAACACAATAACTGTCGTTGGAGATTTGTACGAAGACATATCACATCCAGACAGTCAGTATATTATAAAATCCTTCACAAGTGTTTGATTCTCTCAGCATATAACGATGCCAACAACGTTAGCTGGAACACTTCTGGGTCATGTTTATGTACACGACACTTCAGTAATGGAAAGTGGAATGATGTCAACTTATTACTCTTATCATGACCCTGTGTCCATAAATGTACACCGTAACACCCTACAATCATTGAACCTCAAAAAGAACCAGATGTCGTTCATCCCACTGACCATCGCCTCAAATCCCAAAATTCTACTTGCAACGATGTGAAACCTTTGCCATCAATTAAAGACGCAAATACGTTTACAGCGGTAGAAAATGCACAGACACCACCACCCCGAGCATTCACACGTAAACAAAAGAATAAAACCAGAAAACGGTCACTGCCAAAGAAAACGCAAATTCATCACATCACACAGTTCTAATGTTATTGTCAATATTGAAGAAATTCTCGGATTTCCATCTGATGGTATTACACCAACATTTCCTCTGCAACATCCAGTAACTGTTCCGCGTAATATTGCACAACAGGCACAATGTAAATACGTACGAATCATTGACATGGGTAGTGGAAATGAAATTGCACAATACTTAGCTGAATGGCTCCCATCCATTGGATATAATGTGATACAATCCTTTTCTAACTTTCAAGTTGGGCCATCATGTGGTTATATTGCAGCACATGTTGCTTGGACTCTGCATAAGTCACCTGAGTGGAAATCACAAAGTGTTCAATCTGCTTTAAATCCTTTGCACATATAAAGTACAATGTGATTCTGAACAAACACAGTGATACACCCTCATACTTATCAGATGATGAAATTCTCTCCATACTTTCACATATGCAATACAGTGAATCAAAGTCTACAACGCTTAGTTGGATTGATGGACCTATGCCAATTAACTACCTATTCCAATCATTCAGAAATTATTTCACCTGCCAAAGAAGAAGGAGAACAAGACAACACAACTTTAAAATCAGCATTGTGAATACAACACCAGTTGCAAATGTTTTCCAAAACCTTCGACAACCAACCATTTCTGGCGATCACTGGATAGTTGTAGTTTCGTCTTTGTAAAAAGTAAGGTAACCTGAACATTGCATTAATTTAGTTTTTTGTGTATTGCTATGTACAGCATATGCTCACAATTTAATCAGTTAATTTTATTAATGATTTCTAAATGTCAAATGTTTCTGTACCAAAAATACAAATAACAAATCAACTTCTTCCTTACCATAAGTTTGTTTCAACAAAGTAAACTAGTCCATACATGACTACATGTCTGTCACCAGTGTGCATTTTCTAATAACACCTCTTTAAGATATGCGTTGTAGTGATTATTATAATACATGAATGTCACATCTTCACTTCAGAGTCAACTCTTAAAAGTCCTATTTATCAACAAACTACCCAAAAATCAAATTGTACATTCCAATTACCACATGTTGCCAACATGCTTTAATATTCTATCAAGTTATGCAATCATTGATAATTCATCAATCAATTTCCTCATCAACACCTTCAGTATATATGCACGACTGTTTTTCAACTTTGAACAATATTTTGCACAACTATACAATTGCACACACACTCACTCATCCCACAACTACTTCATTCTCGAGAATGGAAGACATTTGATTTTAGCTGTGCTAAACCGAGACAATTTCTCGTTGAATTTGAGTTTGGATTGTGATTATGTTGAAATATTTGTATTTTCTTGGTTGTTTTTTGAATGATTATGTTCAAATGTTTGAATTTTCTTGTTTTTTTTTTCCTGATTATGTTGAAATATAGATAAAACACAGGTGATCTGGATAGGAAGTAAAATTTATAGTGAAGATATGTTTTTACCTGAATTAAATTTACAGTGGGGAAAGAATAAGTTTATTCTCCTTGGAATGGAATTAAGTGTTAACCTGCATGAGACCACCACATTGAACTTTGATAAGAAAATAATTAAACTAAAATTACTAATTAAAACATGGAGTAGAAGAGTACTTACTCCAATAGGGAGAATTCAGCTAATTAAATCTTTGTTATTACCTCAATTTACTTATTCAATCAATTTTTGAACAGGTTAAATAAAATGCTTTTTCAATTACTGTGGAATGGGAGTTCTGATAAAGTTAAGAGGGATATCATAACCCAAGAATATTACAGAGGGGGTCTCAAAATGGTAAATATAAGATCCTTTATAGATTCGCTTAAGTTAAGTTGGGTAAGGAGGCTGTATTAAAAGTCTGGAAAGTGGCAAATCATTTTTAATACATATATTGACCTACATATGCTTTCAAATTGTGGTAATGAGTATATTAAACTATGTCAAAATAATTGTAAAAATGATTTTTGGAAGGATGTCTTTCTGGCATGGACAAGATTCAATAGTTTAAGTTGTGTAAAGCAAGTATGGGAAAAGTTCATCTTAAAACTCCTTTATGGTACAATGAGAGCCTAACTATTGGGGGTAAAACTATATTTTATAAGAAATGGTATGAAAAGGGCGTTATTGTTGTGAATGACTTTATAAATGACAGTGATACTAGGATTTTCTATACTTTTGAGGAATTTATCCAGTTATTTCAAATAAACACAGATTTTCTTACATACCGTGGTATCTTCTATCAAAACATATTTAGGTCAAGTTGATCTTGGAAATACTAGGGCAGTTTCAATTGAATATCCTTTTATACCTATCAATGTTTATTTTTTCATAAAAAGATAAAAGGGTCTAAAGATTTGTCTTATCTTATGATTAAAAATTATATTATTCTCACTGGTATAAAAAAAATGGGAGGATGAGATCCAATTGAATAATTTGCAATGGGAAGAAATCTACAAAATTCCTTTTATAATAACTAAAAATACAAAACTACAGTGGTTTCAATATAGATTAGTCCATCACATTCTGACAACGAACTCCTTTATCTACAGATTAGGTTTGGTTGTCAGTCCACTCTGTCCCTTATGCAATGTAGAACAGAAAACCATAATCCACATCATGTGGGAATGTCAAGAAGTACAAAATATTTTACAAAGTCTTGAAGTACTTCTAGAAGCACTTGTTATTCCTTTTGCTTATGATAAAGAAAAATTTCTCTTTGGATTTTCATTACAACATCAAATGCTTACATCGGTGAAAATTGACAATGTAATACTGATAATTATTAAGAATTATATCTATAAGACTAGATGCTATCATAGAAAATTAAACATTAATGCATTTGTAAATTCTATCAAAGAATACTACTCTGTTCAGAAATATATAGCAAATAGTCAAGGGGACTCCAAAAAGGTCAGATTTGAAAATGAAAGGAGAAAATGGAAGTCTTTGATAGAAATTGCATAATAATTTGTGCAGGTAAATATACTTCACTGTAAAATGAAAACCCTTAATAATGTATGATTTATGATGTGTCTATTGTTGTATGAGTACCTTCAGACATAATGTATGGATTATGCTGAAATAACTGCATGCATTATATAGGCACGATGTAGTTTCATTTTACTGTGTAATATCAATACTGTAGTCTTCCCTCAGTTGGTTTTACTCTCTGATGCCGTATAATAATATAATTACTAGGTCAATATATATTTATATACTCTCTCTCTCTCTCTCTCTCTCTCTCTCTCTCTCTCTCTCTCTCTCTCTCTCTCTCTCTCTCTCTCTCTCTCTCTCTCTCTCTCTCTCTCACACACTCTCTCTCTCTCTCTCTCTCTCTCTCTCTCTCTCTCTCTCTCTCTCTCTCTCTCTCTCTCTCTCTCTCTCTCTCTCTCTCTCTCTCTCTCTCTCTCTCTCTCTCTCTCTCTCTCTCTCTCTCTCTCTCTCTCTCTCTCTCTCTCTCTCTCTCTCTCTCTCTCTCTCTCTCTCTCTCTCTCTCTCTCTCTCTCTCTCTCTCTCTCTCTCTCTCTCTCTCTCTCTCTCTCTCTCTCTCTCTCTCTCTCTCTCTCTCTCTCTCTCTCTCTCTCTCTCTCTCTCTCTCTCTCTCTCTCTCTCTCTCTCTCTCTCTCTCTCTCTCTCTCTCTCTCTCTCTCAACCAGCTGTAAATTTCTCCAGGACTAGCAGACTTTACAAAGAATGAAATTACTTTTCTATGTATATTAGATTTTCAATATACACATGTAATATTTTTTCTTTCTTCCATTAGCCCAAAGTCCTCTCTCTTGTTCCTTGCTGCTTGTCTCTTTTTGTCTCTGCTATTCTCCTCTAAAGTGTATGTTGGTTTCGAAATGTAAGTGAAAAAGAGAGATATACATATATGTGATATGAATGTTTAGCCCTGAGTCCTGATTGCAATATTCTAAAGCTGATGACAACTATGAAGATAGGAGTGTTGTGTTGACTGGGATATTATCTACAATATACTTAAATTATTGATTCACAAATAGTTGCAATCCTATGTAGGTATGCAAGTTTCTGTGTGTGGAGTGTGTAGGCTTATGTGTTGTTAAATGTATTTGAAAAAAATGCTTAAAAATAAAAAAAAATTACAAAAAATAAAATACCAGGTTAGCGATACAGGCCCTCTGGGCCTCTTATTTATTTATTTTTTTTTTTTTTTGTTTTTTTGCCTGATGATGTTGGTATTTTCCTGTTTTTGCCTGATTATGTTGAAATGACAACTATATAAACAGTTTTCTGGTTGCAAATATAGATAAAATATATAATTCGTATAGTTATCTGATCACTGGTAAACATATCTATATAAACTTGACAGTTTTGTGAATACTAATTAATATATCCATATAATTCGTATAGTTCTCTGATCACTGGTAAACATATCTATAAGATTATCTGTTTATCGATTAGGATATTTATGTAAGCTGGATAGTTCTCATGTTACTAATTAAGACATTTAAAAAGACCTCATCAATCCTTTGTACCTGATTAAGATCAATTCTCTAGTTACTGGTGTTTGTGTTACAGGACGAGGCTATGATTTCCGTTTAAATGACGCTGTTCATCATCCGCCATCAGGAGAGTATTCGACGGTATGTTTTTAATTACTGACAGTAATTATCAACGTATATGTCTTGCACTTGTACGCACAATCTTTTCCTTAAATAGCAATTAAGAGATCAAAGAAAGGTGATTATAAATTTTGATGAGTGTTTTTGATAGGGAAAAAAACAATCACGAGATCAGTGGATGGTTATGGTGAATTTTCTTAAGTTGTATCTCGCGTTTATTATCGTCCGTCTCATTTTTCTCTATTATTCTTGACGTCCATTTATCTTATTGTTATCTACATTACCTAATTATTTATTTCTTATATCAGTGTTACATTATATGATGATTTAATATTCACTTGAATTTATGTCTTTCTTCACAATTATTCCAACGTGTCCAAAAAGGATAAATAGTTTGATGATATCAAGTAATTTAGCTTTAATCTAATTATTGATTTTCTCTTTGTGTCTTTTGTTCAATCCTTTGTATTAAAATATGTTAATCACCTGTATGTCTTTTGTTCAATCCTTTGTATTAAAATATGTTAATCACCTGTATGTCTTTGTATAATTGTTTGTATTAAAATATGTTAATCACCCGTATGTCTTTGTATAATTGTTTGT
>NW_026782066.1:0-42500 GCF_031769215.1 Ylistrum balloti | reverse complement strand
AACCAACAACACAACCAACCAACCACCCAACCAACCACCCAACCCACAACACAACCAACAACACAACCAACCAACCACCCAACCAACAACACAACCAACAAACCAACCCACCAACCAGATGAATATTCCAGGAGGCACGGTGTTTTGTTATGTAATGCTGTCAAGTATGATTCAGTCCTGTATAACAGGTATATAACAATATAAGTACATAACAACTATTATTTCATAATATGGCTGTATGCCTTCTACCAGTTCAACCAGTTAAAATCAGAAAACCAGCCTTTATAAGAAAACCGGTTAATTTCAGAATACCGGTTTGTATCAGGCGCCGCTAAAATAGATTCTTGTTATGCTCTGACATCCGGGTTCCTATTACCGCAATGACGACCTGAAAAGATGGAGTCGATTGGTGTCTGCTTCTCCTGCACAATAAATCAGATGTGTCATCAGTAATCTTTCTTGTTTATGTAATAAAACAGTTATAGACTTTTTATTTGGTTAATATGCTGTGAAATTAACCAGTATAGACTTTTTATTTGGTTAATATGCTGTGATATTAACCAGTATAGACTTTTTATTTGGTTAATATGCTGTGATATTAACCAGTATAGACTTTTTATTTGGTTAATATGCTGTGATATTAACCAGTATAATTTAAATATTGACGAACGAAACATGCTAAAGTGGCATGTGTTTGATGATTTATCTTTCAAATTGACACTTGACGTAAAACTGTTCTTTTTTAGAATGATACATGCGGTCGATTGGTTCCCGACAATACTAGCTGCAGCTGGAGGTGTAACGGGTAGAGTATATTATAATTACAGTGAGACGTAAATAGATAATACTGATCTTAGAGGCTTACAAATGTCATCTTCAATTATCTTCGATTAGAATTTGTAAAAATAAGTGATCACCTACAACCTGATAATTTATCCAGCTGAAAGACATCAGTGTAATTAATTATTTGTGGCACATTGCCCTTTCCATTTTACAACTGATGATAATCCGTGTTGGTGATGTAAGATGGAATGTGTCTGTCACCAACATAATCCGTGTTAGTGATGTCAGGTGGAATGTGTCAACAATATAATCCGTGTTGGTGATGTTAGGTGGAATGTGTCAACAATATAATCCGTGTTGGTGATGTTAGGTGGAATGTGTCAACAATATAATCCGTGTTGGTGATGTTAGGTGGAATGTGTCAACAATATAATCCGTGTTGGTGATGTTAGGTGGAATGTGTCAACAACATAATCCGTGTTGGTGATGTAAGGTGGAATGTGTCAACAACATAATCCGTGTTGGTGATGTAAGGTGGAATGTGTTAACAACATAATCCGTGTTGGTGATGTAAGGTGGAATGTGTCAACAACATAGTCCGTGTTGGTGATGTAAGGTGGAATGTGTCAACAACATAGTCCGTGTTGGTGATGTTAGGTGGAATGTGTCAACAACATAGTCCGTGTTGGTGATGTAAGGTGGAATGTGTCAACAACATAGTCCGTGTTGGTGATGTAAGGTGGAATGTGTCAACAACATAGTCCGTGTTGGTGATGTAAGGTGGAATGTGTCAACAACATAGTCCGTGTTGGTGATGTAAGGTGGAATGTGTCAACAACATAGTCCGTGTTGGTGATGTAAGGTGGAATGTGTCAACAACATAGTCCGTGTTGGTGATGTAAGGTGGAATGTGTCAACAACATAATCCGTGTTGGTGATGTAAGGTGGAATGTGTCAACAACATAATCCGTGTTGGTGATGTAAGGTGGAATGTGTCAACAACATAATCCGTGTTGTGATGTAAGGTGGAATGTGTCAACAACATAGGCCGTGTTGGTGATGTAAGGTGGAATGTGTCAACAACATAGTCCGTGTTGGTGATGTAAGGTGTAATGTGTCAACAACATAGGCCGTGTTGGTGATGTAAGGTGGAATGTGTCAACAACATAGTCCGTGTTGGTGATGTAAGGTGGAATGTGTCAACAACATAATCCGTGTTGGTGATGAAAGGTGGAATGTGTCAACAACATAATCCGTGTTGGTGATGTAAGGTGGAATGTGTCAACAACATAATCCGTGTTGGTGATGTAAGGTGGAATGTGTTAACAACATAATCCGTGTTGGTGATGTAAGGTGGAATGTGTCAACAACATAATCCGTGTTGGTGATGTAAGGTGGAATGTGTCACCAACATAATCCGTGTTGGTGATGTAATGTGGAATGTGTCAACAACATAATCCGTGTTGGTGATGTAAGGTGGAATGTGTCTGTCAACAAGAATATTGTTTTGATTTGATAGATCCCAATATGGACGGCGTCAGTCAATGGCATATGTTACAGACCGGAGGAAATTCGGCGAGAACAGAATTCGTCTACAATATTGACGATATCCATGGCAATTCTGCCATCAGGTACACACGTGACGATGGTGAAATTTAACGTTACTTATCATCCTTGGTTATTTTCACCAGCTGAATTTTGTGCGGATATGTCATGTTTCTGACCGATCTTGACTTAATCATAAAACTTATATTGCACTGTTCCTTTCATGTTCATGTTCAACAAATACTGGAAAAAATATTGTCTATTTTTCTTTCCGGAATTTCTATCTTGTCTCGTTAAAACCTGAAACACTAAACATGAGATAATACTTTCGAAGTTAAGATGAATACTGTTTTATACTCGTACATGTATCATCGTAAAATAGCGTATGTCTTTCAGAAGGACGTCTGTATTACGGGATTGATTCTTGATTAACCACTTAACCACAGGCAGAACCATGTTGTCACTTAGGTTCTATCATCTAGATTCAATGATGCAGCTTACTTTTAACATACTTTCCCTAAGGGAATGAATCTCAATTTGGTTTGAAATCTACTATTCATTTGTGTGTCTTTCTGTACATCCCTGGAGACGGATTCTAACCCCCTTCTCCTACATTCCAGAGTTGGAGACTACAAACTGATAACCGGAAATGCTGGGGTGAGAAGTGACTGGTATCAGGTCGGTCACATCCATGCTCATCACCATAGTACAACAAACACTACAGCACCACAACTCTTTAACTTGAGAGGTAAGTGATATCACAGAGGATTAAATATTTCTTCAATGTAGTATGTATGTATTGTTTTCCTATTCATCCTCAGTTGACGCTACATTTATTGTCAGATGACGCTACGTTTATTATCAGATGACGCTGCATTTATTATCAGATGACGCTATATTTATTATCAGATGACGCTGCATTTATTATCAGATGACGCTACATTTATTGTCAGATGACGCTACATTTATTGTCAGATGACGCTATATTTATTATCAGATGACGCTACATTTATTATCAGATGATGCTACATTTATTGTCAGATGACGCTACATTTATTATCAGATGACGCTATATTTATTGTCAGATGACGCTACATTTATTGTCAGATGACGCTATATTTATTGTCAGATGACGCTACATTTATTATCAGATGACGCTACATTTATTGTCAGATGACGCTATATTTATTGTCAGATGACGCTACATTTATTGTCAGATGACGCTATATTTATTGTCAGATGACGCTACATTTATTATCAGATGATGCTACATTTATTGTCAGATGATGCTACATTTATTATCAGATGATGCTACATTTATTATCAGATGATGCTACATTTATTATCAGATGATGCTACGTTTATTATCAGATGATGCTACATTTATTATCAGATGATGCTGCATTTATTGTCAGATGACGCTACATTTATTGTCAGATGATGCTACATTTATTGTCAGATGACGCTACATTTATTGTCAGATGACGCTACATTTATTGTCAGATGACGCTACATTTATTGTCAGATGACGCTACATTTATTGTCAGATGACGCTACATTTATTGTCAGATGACGCTGCATTTATTGTCAGATGACGCTATATTTATTGTCAGATGACGCTACATTTATTGTCAGATGACGCTACATTTATTGTCAGATGACGCTACATTTATTGTCAGATGACGCTGCATTTATTGTCAGATGACGCTATATTTATTGTCAGATGACGCTACATTTATTATCAGATGACGCTACATTTATTGTCAGATGACGCTACATTTATTGTCAGATGACGCTGCATTTATTGTCAGATGACGCTATATTTATTGTCAGATGACGCTACATTTATTGTCAGATGACGCTACATTTATTATCAGATGACGCTACATTTATTATCAGATGATGCTACATTTATTGTCAGATGACGCTATATTTATTGTCAGATGACGCTACATTTATTGTCAGATGATGCTACATTTATTGTCAGATGACGCTACATTTACTTTCAGATGACCCCACAGAGCATTATGACATATCAAGCCAACACCCGGACATCGTCCAAAATCTGCAAGCCAAACTAGCTAACTATAGAAAAACACAGATGCCGGCCCAGAATCCAGTTCAGGTCAATCATGTCCTTCATCGATACCACAACGTTTGGAGTCCGGGATGGTGCTAAATCATCCCTACAATTAATCTCCGTGACGTGGTTTTGTTAACATGGTATTATTTTCACCAGAAGATATTTGTTTTAAATAAAAGTGAAGTAATGATTCTGTATTTTACTTTGTACAATTACCATTTAATGCAAGTTCTCAACAGTAATCAGGCTTTATTAAGGTTCCGTCCTGACTCACAGAGGTAGGACATTAGTACCGACGTCTCTTACACTTCAATAGGGTTCCGTCCTGACTCACAGAGGGAGGACATTAGTACCGACGTCTCTTACACGTCATTAGAGTTCCGTCCTGACTCACAGAGGGAGGACATTAGTACCGACGTCTCTTACACGTCATTAGAGTTCCGTCCTGACTCACAGAGGGAGGACATTAGTACCCACGTCTCTTACACGTCATTAGAGTTCCGTCCTGACTCACAGAGGGAGGACATTAGTATTACACAGAGGGAGGACATTAGTACCCACGTCTCTTACACGTCATTAGTCTCTCTTACTCACGTCATTAGAGTTCTTACACGTCATTAGAGTCCTGACTCACAGAGGGAGGACATTAGTACCCACGTCTCTTACACGTCATTAGAGTTCCGTCCTGACTCACAGAGGGAGGACATTAGTACCCACGTCTCTTACACGTCATTAGAGTTCCGTCCTGACTCACAGAGGGAGGACATTAGTACCACGTCTCTTACACGTATTTGAGTTCCGTCCTGACTCACAGAGGGAGGACATTAGTACCGACGTCTCTTACACGTCATTAGAGTTCCGTCCTGACTCACAGAGGGAGGACATTAGTACCCACGTCTCTTACACGTCATTAGAGTTCCGTCCTGACTCACAGAGGGAGGACATTAGAGTCATTAGAGTTCCGTCCTGACTCACAGAGGGAGGACATTAGTACCCACGTCTCTTACACGTCATTAGAGTTCCGTCCTGACTCACAGAGGGAGGACATTAGTACCCACGTCTCTTACACGTCATTAGAGTTCCGTCCTGACTCACAGTCAGGGAGAGGGAGGACATTAGTACCCACGTCTCTTACACGTCATTAGAGTTCCGTCCTGACTCACAGAGGGAGGACATTAGTACCCACGTCTCTTACACGTCATTAGAGTTCCGTCCTGACTCACAGAGGGAGGACATTAGTACCACGTCTCTTACACGTATTTGAGTTCCGTCCTGACTCACAGAGGGAGGACATTAGTACCCACGTCTCTTACACGTCATTAGAGTTCCGTCCTGACTCACAGAGGGAGGACATTAGTACCACGTCTCTTACACGTATTTGAGTTCCGTCCTGACTCACAGAGGGAGGACATTAGTACCACGTCTCTTACACGTCATTAGAGTTCCGTCCTGACTCACAGAGGGAGGACATTAGTACCCACGTCTCTTACACGTCATTAGAGTTCCGTCCTGACTCACAGAGGGAGGACATTAGTGTTCCGTCCTGACTCACAGAGGGAGGACATAGTATTAGAGTTCCGTCCTGACTCACAGTCTCTCTTACACGTCATTAGAGTTCCGTCCTGACTCACAGAGGGAGGACATTAGTACCCACGTCTCTTACACGTCATTAGAGTTCCGTCCTGACTCACAGAGGGAGGACATTAGTACCCACGTCTCTTACACGTCATTAGAGTTCCGTCCTGACTCACAGAGGGAGGACATTAGTACTGACGTCTCTTACACGTCATTTGAGTTCCGTCCTGACTCACAGAGGGAGGACATTAGTACCCACGTCTCTTACACGTCATTAGAGTTCCGTCCTGACTCACAGAGGGAGGACATTAGTACCCACGTCTCTTACACGTCATTAGAGTTCCGTCCTGACTCACAGAGGGAGGACATTAGTACCCACGTCTCTTACACGTCATTAGAGTTCCGTCCTGACTCACAGAGGGAGGACATTAGTACCCACGTCTCTTACACGTCATTAGAGTTCCGTCCTGACTCACAGAGGGAGGACATTAGTACCACGTCTCTTACACGTCATTAGAGTTCCGTCCTGACTCACAGAGGGAGGACATTAGTACCGACGTCTCGCGCAATCCTGAGTCAGATTGGACCTCTAACGAAGTAATTTTGTAAAATGCTGCCGAACTGTTATTAAGGATGAGTATAGAGGGTAATATAAAGTCTTTACATTTGATAAACTAAGTTCATTGTAATGCATTCTGGTTTACATGTAGATGAAACTGCGTCATTGTACTGTTAGAAAGTTCTTCCTATGTTTGATATGACTGGGCGGAAGTTAAAACCCGTGAAGTGACGTTTGTGTGACGGCACCATCTGACGCCGCCGTATTAATAGAAGTATGCGCCACTATATATATAGAGAGACAGTTGAATAATACCGTTGATATGAAGTGAGATCCGTTGTTCGAACTTTTCGATGGTGCTGGGGTTAAAACTTTTAACAAATACAGGTGTATTCGGCCATATTGTGAACAGTTAATGTGTCTTGGTGTTCGTCTGGATACATCAGATGACCGGCGTGGTAGGAGCGGTTGGTTACAGTATCTACGTCGCCCGTAGGAATCCTAACAGCCTGATACGTAGTCAGAGATACTTCATCGCGATACAAACGCGGGAGGGAGACAATTTATGTAATATCTGTAACGTACTAGACACACTCACTTCCGTGAAAAACACACATTTCACGTACTATGATGACCACAATGTGAGCTCCTAAACAGTGGTCACTGACCAAATCAGAGACTATCACATCGTTCCAGGCTTGGCGACAAAACCTCCAGCATACATTATCACTTGACAATAACTTTGCCGAGGTTAGGTCAGATAGCCAACTTTTGTCCGGTCAGCTCGAGAAAAGCAGGTCAAAGCAAGATCATCACCACCTAGTACTGACAGTTCTTTGGCTAGTCATATATTCAAAACCAATAACCGCAGATGCCCTCTGTGCCAACAATCTGGCCGTCCCTGTACCAACCACTTACTGAGTGCATGTAAGTTCTGACCCGAGGATGACAGAAAGTTTATGGGAAAGTCGAGACAGATCACCAGCACTGACGACTACGTCACAAAGAAAGTTTCTGATGATAATTTTGATACTGACCCCAGTTCCATAGAACATTCAGCCCCACTTGTATGTCATATGAGCACAAAGCATTCCCCCATATGAAAGCGTTTCATAGGCGCCACCCGGTGTATTTAACACTGAATACAGGAGCAGAGAGCAGTATGAGAAGTCATCGCTTGCTACACACATTGGCACTGGTGGTGAACGAATTGGATGTTGACAGACTAGTGGGCATACCATTCATGACCACAAACGATATATCTGTAAGGCCAGCTAAACACCCTATCTTAATTGATGAATCAAACGTAATACATTATGGTCAAACCAATAACGATGCTACGGAACACCGCATACGCCGCACACAGGCATTCGTCCTCCGCTCCGCTACTTCGTCAACAATTGTGTGGCCAGGCTCATTTGTTGAAATTGACATTCCAACAACCCTCGACCCGGAAAGTGCATTAACTGTGGAACCACGCGTTGGCCTGGCAACCAAGTCCGTAGACTGACCAAGCCCCAATATAATTGAGGTCATTGGAGGAAAACTTCGCATCGTAAACAACACCAATGAGCCCCAAGCTCTCCACCGGAACGAACATTTCCGCCAAGTTAGTTCTGGTCAACAGGCCGATAGTGCTAATGTTAGTAAAATCACCCCGCATACCCAATATACACGCTCATCAACTTACCACACAGACACTACCCATCAGACGACGTCTTTGACCCAAACTACGCTGGGTACAATGGAGCAGCTGGACATTTCCAAGCAAACATAAACATGGGCCCAGTACAGCCACCACAGCACAAAAGGCCGAGTTCCTCTGTATGCCAAGAACAACATCAATGCCTTGCAGTAAAAATATGATGAAATAGAGGCACTGGGCGTACTACGTAAACCTGAAGATATTGGAGTTACTTCAGAGTACCTCAACCCATCATTTCTTGTACAGAAACCAGATGGCAACGTTCGTCTTGTCACAGCATTTGAGGACGTAGGACGATATTCAAAGTCACAACCCTCCCTAATGCCGGATGCTGATTCCATTCTACGGACCATCGGCCAGCGGAAATACATCATCGTGTCTGACTTAACAAGCGTATCTACCAAATCCCACTATCGAAACAGTCAATGAAGAACTGCGGAATAACTACCCAATTTCGTGGCGTTAGAGTATACACCAGATGTGCGATGGGCGTGCTAGGGTCAGAAACCGCCCTGGAGGAAATGATGTGCCGTGCATTGGGGGACTACTTGCAGAAAGGCTTCGTAACGAAGCTAGCTGATGACCTTTATTGTGGTGGAAATACCCCAGAGCAATTTCTTGCGAACTGGTCTAAGATTCTACTGTCCCTACAACGTTGTGATCTTCGATTATCCCCTACCAAAACCACCATATGTCCTCGTACTACAGAAATTCTTGGATGGATCTGGTCACAAAGCAAGATATCAGCTAGCCCACATAGAATTGCTGTACTGTCATCATGTCCCGCCCAGATACAGTATTCGGGTTGCGTTCATTCATTGGTGTGTTTAAAGTCCTTGGACGCGTCGTGCCTGAATGCCTACAGACTCTTGCACCGTTAGAGGAAGCAATCGCGGGTCTGCAATCTAAAGACAAAATCCAATGGTCAGACGGTGCCACTTTGTATGTATCACGCAAGGGACAACTCTTTCTGGCAGGATTCTTCAGAGCAAAATAACTAAAGCATTAAATAACATGACTTCCATGTTGGAACTGAAGCATTGTGTGCTGCGGCAGACATAAAAAAAATCCGCCCCCTCATCATTCAGTCAAAACATCAAGCGTGTGTCCTAACTAAGAGCTATCCCTGTGTCCAGGCTATCGACAAGTTATCCCGTGGAGAATTCTCAGCAAGTCCTCGTGTAACGTCATTCTTGTCAACTGTCACCCGAAACCAAGTCAATGTCCGTCATCTGGCTTGATCAGCAAACATCCTATCAGATTACTCAAGCAGGAATGCTCCCGATTGTAATGTACCAAGCTGCCAGATATGCCGTTTTATCATTGACACTGAGGATTATGTGGATTCCGCTCAGTTCGAGTCCGAGACATCATTCAGAAAATGTCCCCTCTACCATTCACCAACCGCTCCACCTGGATATCTGTTCAGTCAGGGTGTCCTGGTCTACGTTGCGTACATGCTCATCTGAAACAGGGAACGCGGCCGTTCAAGAAATTAACCAACGTTAAGGACATTAAACTCTACTTACAGGTGACATCATAGCAAAGGATGGTCTATTGGTCGCACTGATCCTCTCCAGCCATCAACTGAAGTTGTTCCCTGCTCCGTACTGGATGGTCTGGTTGCCGCACTCCATATCAAGCTAGACCTTCCGACCAAACACCAGATGACTCTTGTGATGAAACGTAACTTTTATACTCTTGACATGATCTCAGTCATAGAACGCATTTGTGACCCGTGCCACACCTGTGTGTCTCATATATTCTCTAAATATCATTGTTCCTTTATTCAGCAGTCCACCAATGATCCCCCAGAACCCATTAGCACATCGTTCGCTGATGACGTACTTAAACGAAACCGCCAACTAGTGTTGGTTCTTCGGGAAACGACAACATGGTTTACAGCTGCATGCCTGATAGCGGTCGAGAAACGCGACACATTCTGTGATACTTTATTATGCCTATCACTCGATCTACATCCACTCGACGGTCCCCCAGCAGTAATACGTGTCGACCCGGATCGCGGATCTTCAGCACTACGCGATGACGGCATTCTCCGACAGGTCAGAATAACACTTGAAGTCGGCCGCGTAAAGAATATCTGGAAGAACCCAACCGGTGAGCTCGAAGAAGAACTGCTCCGCCTGTCACCTCAAGGAGGATTCATAACCGAACTTGATTTAGCAACATCTATAGCTCGATTAAACTCGCGTCTTCGCTACACTGGCTTATCTGCTCGCGAATTATGGACACAGCGCAATCAGTACACCCTTGAACAACTACCGGTCTCTACCAAAGATGTGATTGCGAGTCAACACAAGAATCGCTTGTCCAATCATCCTTCAAGTGAAAGGTCTAAAAACAAAGCTGATAAGCCCTCCAGGATGAAGCACCAACTATGCGTTGACGAAACAAAGTATCGCAGTAAATACCTTATTGTGTCCATTTCCGATGATTGGTGTTTCATCAAAACGTTTGCCGGCAATCAACTACGGACTTCGTCGTACAAGGTGAAACAAGGCGAATGTTATCGTGTTCCGAGTGACTTTTCCTCCAAACAATATCGGCCCCTTCGCGCGTCCTCTGATAGCGATAATGAGGATGAGAACGGGATTCATGTTCCATCTTTTCTAGCGGCGCCTATAGATATTCCAAATAATTTCTCAGAAGCTGCCGTTCCGTCACAAATAGACTCCCCAAGAAGTGAAATACCAATTCTCATCGGACAGCCTACTGACAATTACAATAACACAAACCAATCACCACAAAGTGTTTGTTCAAAATCCGCAGACACGGACTCAAAGTCGGGCGATTGCATCTCCATGGATGCACCCTCTAGACGTCAGCGAATCTGAACCATGGCAGTCTACTTGGGTGACTTTGTGCTTAAATAGATTAAGTGTAAAGAACTCCTTTTAATCATGCATGAAGTGTATTTTCCTGCTCATGTTTTAGTGAAAGCATCACTCTTTCATAACGACATTTTGCAAATCGTATGTGTTTACATTTTAGTGCTATTAATGAACAGGTTACATTTATTTTCAGTTTTCATTATAATGTTTTACTCTTAAGAAAGAAGGAGCTACGCCACTATATATATAGTGACATTTGAGTAATAGTGTTGATATGAAGTTATATCCCTTGTTCGAACTCTTCTATGTGCTGAGGCAAAAAAGTTAATAATTAGGTAGCAGGAAACAGTTAATTTGCATTTTTCCTTAAATTATTGGTCATGTTTGAGATATACAGGTATAGCAGATTGGTTATGAAAAATACATCATTATATGTATGTATATTTATAAACTACATAACAATTACATTAAAGCCCAATATACGTAAAAATCACTATAAAAAACGAACTTTATCTTATTTTCCCCTTTATATATGTAACGAAACAAATACTTTCCTTTAATTAAAGAAAATAAAACTGACTGTTTTCAATTTAAATAAAAATTGAAAAAATCGGAAAATAAACAATGTGGGACCCATAATGATTCATACATTACCGCTCGTAGCGATGGCATTGCGCATGCGCATATTCCGCGTGTGTAAGACGACGTGGTCCGAAGAGTACTCTTACAGAAAGTGCTAAGAAAAGGCATAGAAAGGAGGTGGATTCAAAGAAAGGACAATGGAGAGTCTGTTTAGGACTATTTGCATGTGCTTCCTCTATAAGTAGAAACCTCAACTCTCGCGAGATCAGGTCATGAAGTTTCCAACGTGGTTCGGCAACAATCGTAATTTCGATGGCGGCGTGTTTGAAATGGAGGTGTGTTTACAAATAACGAGTTTCAACTGCTCATATATCAATACTTTATGCACAAAGTTATGGTAACTATTGTTTGAATAACTTAATTTTAACTACATCTTAGAGAATATCTCAGTAATTATGTGTGATTCTACACTAAATGTTTGGTGAATGTTACGTATATTGGAGCTTTAATAGTAGAGAGAAGAAATTTGTGTAAATCAAAAGTTTTCTCTGATTTCTGACATTTGATTGTCATGGTTACCTACTGAAAAAAATGCTAAAAATGCAAAAATACTGCTAATTCCAACCTAACACTACAGCTTTCTAGAAGAAATTTAATTCAGAACACATATCTTAAAATCAACAACACTGTCGTGGTAACAAAGTACTTACATTTCAGCAAATTCCAAGTCCGAAATCCTTAATAACATGACCACATGTAAACACTATAATAGTAGAGAGAAGAAATTTGTGTAAATAAAAAAATTCCTGTAAAGCTAGTTCTTGATGCGTAGACACAGATTCGAGACTGCAAGTATAGTTATCTCCAACACAAAGCTAAAATATTATTATCAAAAAATGAAACCCCACATTGTCCACTTCAACATGACAAGACCAATTTAAGCAAGGGTTTATTTTTTAAAATTATAATCAAAGCCTTTATAATAGGGTAATCTAATGAACAAAGAAAATCACCCCATGACCACACCGAGAAACTGCTACCTTACATGTGTATTCTGCCATATTGTGAACAGTGAATTTGTCTTGGTGTTCGTCTGGGTATATCTTATACCTGGCGATGAAACTGCTACCGCGTTCTGGTATAAACCTGATATCGATCGCTTCAGTGGTTACCCAGTCGACCGCGAAAGTTCCCAGCCAATGGAGTCGCATATCCCAGCACCTTAAGCTTCCTCGGGATGAGGAGTGAAAATGGAAGACAATTAGTCGGTGGATCTTGGACGATGGCATTCTGAAGTGACTTTCTATATAGTTGGACCAGGAATGTGTGGTCTGTGGTTTCACAGCTATAGGAGTTCTTCGCAATAGTAACATGTATGTTAGCAGTAATACAAGCTTACTTCAAACCATAGGGACGTGCATTAGAATAGAAAATGCGGACTACCATTTATTTTAGAAATATTAGCATTAAAATACTGATTTGGGTTTCACTGCAGTATGCGAATATAGATCTCAAGGACACCGTAGACTTCTGAACTTGTGTCATATAAACGTGGTATTGTATAAGGATATGTCACAATGTTTGGTGATAATTTTTCTATTCAGTCTAAAATCAACATGGCCTTCAAAGTCGCCATCTGGAAAATAAATCTTAAGTTTTTACTCCAGTTTCTTTTTGTCTCATGCCTTCTGCCCCTCGGATGTTGGAAAAAGCGTTGATAAAAAATTAGGAGTCCTCTTCACCCAGGAATGCCGGGTTCAACCCAAATTTGACCAAAATCCAACCATTCCAACCGAAGAAATTTTTTTCAAGTAATTGCTCTATTTCCGCTATTGTCATTGGACCTAACCCCGTTGTTCCATATAGACTAGGCCCACCGCAATATAAGATTGAGTCTCTAATTCGCTTTGAATTTCCACTTTTGGGTCCCGCCATGCTGCGAAGGAGCGGGGGTTATGCACAAAGGATGCTCCGGACCAAATTTAGTCGTTCATGACTAGTAACGATTTGTAAAAAATGTTGATAACGGACGACACGGCATATGGTAACCGGTCCTTTAGACCAGATGAGACAGCAAAGTTTCAGGAGAGTATATATAGATGCACTCTCATTTTTCATTCTCTGACATCGCGGCACACAACCACCCGGGAAATGATCGTTGATTAGTTTTGTTTAATGCAGTCTTGTGCACGTTACTATTAGTGAAACCGACAAGTTGTGAATTACCTAGAGGTATCTATAATATATGTTCCAGAAAAAAGTGGACGTCAATAATTTAGACTCCTACGCACGAAGTGAAATGTGTTTATGAATTGAAAATAACCGTAATGAAATGCTCCTGGGAAGATAAATTGCGTTTGAAATGGTAACTTTGTAAGAAATATTAATTACTTCACTTTTGATTTTTTTAAAAAAAAATTTTAATTAGTAGAGGACTGGTAAATACGAACGGTTCTTCCAAGATGGTAGTCTGGCTATCTGAATGTTTTCGGTAGTTTTGGATTTTGGAATGAATGAAAAATTTCATATGAAAGCTTTCCACCACGACCCAAACCGAATGGATAGTTAATCCTCATGTGAAATTGAGATACTTTACAAAACAGTACCACAATAAAAACGTTAAGTATTTTATAATATTCTGAATACTTCAGCTAACAGAATCATATCAATATATCAAATATCTGGTGAAATCGGCAGCTAAATGTTTGTGATTAGGTGGCTTACGTATGCATCACTCCCGCCATGTCGTGTCCTAGTACACAGATCCATGCTGGGACGAGAGCATCACTCCCGGCATGTCGCGTCCTAGTACACAGATCCATGCTGGGACGAAAGCATCACGCCCGGCATGTCGCGTCCTAGTACACAGATCCATGCTGGGACGAGAGCATCACTCCCGGCATGTCGCGTCCTAGTACACAGATCCATGCTGGGACGAGAGCATCACTCCCGGAATGTCGTATCCTAGTACACGGATCCATGCTGGGACGAGATCATCACTCCCGGCATGTTGTGTCCTAGTACACAGATCCATGCTGGGACGAGAGTATCACTCCCGGCATGTTGTGTCCTAGTACACAGATCCATGCTGGGACGAGAGTATCACTCCCGGCATGTTGTGTCCTAGTACACAGATCCATGCTGGGACGAGAGCATCACTCCCGGCATGTTGTGTCCTAGTACACAGATCCATGCTGGGACGAGAGTATCACTCCCGGCATGTTGTGTCCTAGTACACAGATCCATGCTGGGACGAGAGTATCACTCTCGCCATGTCGTTTCATTGTAAACAGATCCATGATGGGACGAGAGCATCACTCCCGGCATTTCGCGTCCTAGTACACAGATCCATGCTGGGACGAGAGCATCACTCCCGGCATGTCGCGTCCTAATACACGGAACCATGCTGGAACGAGCTGGGACGAGTGTATCACTCCCGGCATGTTGTGTCCTAGTACACAGATCCATGCTGGGACGAGAGCATCACTCCCGGCATGTTGTGTCCTAGTACACAGATCCATGCTGGGACGAGAGTATCACTCCCGGCATGTTGTGTCCTAGTACACAGATCCATGCTGGGACGAGAGTATCACTCTCGCCATGTCGTTTCATTGTAAACAGATCCATGGTGGGACGAGAGCATCACTCCCGGCATGTCGTGTCCTAGTACACAGATCCATGCTGGGACGAGAGCATCACTCCCGGCATGTCGCGTCCTAGTACACAGATCCATGCTGGAACGAGAGCATCACTCCCGGCATGTCGCGTCCTAGTACACAGATCCATGCTGGGACGAGAGTATCACTCCCGGCATGTCGTGTCCTAGTACACAGATCCATGCTGGAACGAGAGCATCACTCCCGGCATGTTGTGTCCTAGTACACAGATCCATGCTGGGACGAGAGTATCACTCCCGCCATGTTGTGTCCTAGTACACAGATCCATGCTGAGACGAGAGTATCACTCCCGCCATGTTGTGTTCTAGTACACAGATCCATGCTGGGACGAGAGTATCACTCCCGCCATTTTATGTCCTAGTACACAAATCCATCATGGGACGAGAGTATCACTCTCGTCATGTCGGGTCATTGTAAACAGATCTATGCTGGGACGAGAGTATTACTCCCGCCATGTCGTGTCCTAGTACACAGATCCATGCTAGCACGAGATTATCACTCCAGACAAATTGTGTCCTTGTAAACAGATCCATGCTTGTACGAGAGTGTCACTCCCACCATGTTGTGTCCTAGTACATATCGATGCTGTGACGGGATTATCACTCCCGCCATGTTGTGTCCTAGTACACAGATCCATGCTGAGACGAGAGTATCACTCCCGCCATGTTGTGTTCTAGTACACAGATCTATGCTGGGACGAGAGTATCACTCCCGGCATGTTGTGTTCTAGTACACAGATCCATGCTGGGACAAAATTATCACTCCCGCCATTTTGTGTCGCAGTACACAAATCCATACTGGGATGAGATTATCACTCCCGCCATGTTGTGTCTTAGTACACCAATCCATCCTGGGACGAGATTGTCATTCCCGCCATGTTGTGTCCTAGTACACAGATCGATGCTGGGACGAGAGTATCACTCCCGCCATGTTGTGTCCTAGTACACAGATCCATGCTGGGACGAGATTATCACTCCCGCCATGTCGTGTCCTAGTACACAGATCCATGCTGGGACGAGAGCATCACTCCCGCCATGTCGTGTCCTAGTACACAGATCCATGCTGGTCCGAGAGTATCACTCCCGCCGTGTTGTGTCATAGTACACAGATCCATGCATAAACGAGAATATAATTCCCATCATATTGTGTCCTAGTACACAAATCCATGCTTGGACGAGAATGTCACTCCCACCATATAGCGTCCTAGTACAGATCCATGCTGTGACGGGATTATCACTCCCGCCATGTTGTGTCCTAGTACACAGATCCATGCCGGAACGAGAGTATCACTCCCGCCATGTTGTGCCCTTGTAAACAGAGCCATGCCGGAACGAGAGTATCACTCTCGCCATGTTGTGTTCTAGTACACAGATCCATGCTGGGACAAAATCATCACTCCCGCCATTTTGTGTCGCAGTACACAAATCCATCCTGGGACGAGAGTATCACTCCCATCATGTTGTGTCCTAGTACACAGATCCATGCTGGGACGAGAGTATCACTCCCATCATGTTGTGTCTTAGTACACAGATCCATGCTTGGACGAGAGTATCACTCCCATCATGTTGTGTCTTAGTACACAGATCCATGCTTGGACGAGAGTATCACTCCCGCCATGTGGTGTCTAGTTCCCAGATCCGTAGTTCCGTACAATGATTTTCAGCATGTGATTCTCTAATCTATAGATCCATGCTGGGATGACTGTGTCACCCTGGTAGTGACATATTCTCGATAACATATCCGTATATCGACGCGTGTATCAACATATTGGTTTTCCGATGACGAAAAACCTGTCAATTAATCAATCGTGTTAAACAGATTCGCAAGAGGACACCCATCGTTTTGTGGCCTAGTTAACATTATCAAAAAAGTATTCAATAATAATAACAAAAAGAATAGAAAACGACCTGCATGCTTTATTTAATTAGTTAAGTAAGTTGTGTTAGCTATGTTGAAATTAACTGTAACAAGACTAATTCATCCAATCAAATATTCATTTGTCGCCTAAAGCTAATAATGGGAAACGAGCATTTATCGTCTCTCGTTCTATGGTTAATTAATTCGAACCAGACAGCTCTCCTGTCAGGTTACGGTAGAGCTATTACAGTGTTAAGTACTGTTATTATCACATATTTTCTCTCATTTGGAAGCTAAGGACGCTGACTTCTTGTCACCCTGCCTTTCTGTGAGCATGGTCACATACCCTGCATATGCCGATTAAAATGTGGAGTCAGTTTTTTGCTCATTAGATCAAACTTTTGGATTATATAACTCATTGATGTATGCTTTCGACATAAAGTGAAACAATATTCCCAGGAAGAGCGGTTCATGGCAATAACAGAAAAAGTCCTAGAGGTTTTTATGTATGCAAACTCATCGACATAACTGTAGTGTATATTTAAACTAATAATGGCCATGGATTTATTTGTTGGTTTGGTGCTAATTTGTATGACTCTTCGTTGTTCTGTCGCGAACGACATGTATTTCTCTATGAGCCGAGGGAATACGTCCATAAAAAAGGATTCTTTCGTTCCTTTGAAAACATATGGCGTCTTACAATGTATTAGAGAATGTCTCCTAAGGCGAACATGTACTGTGATGTCGTTAAATGTGCCACATCTGGATTGTCTTCTGAGCAAAGGCGACGTCAAAAATTACAAATACCCGTTCTACGTGACGTCACAAAAAAACTTATTAACCGTTCAGGACTCTTCGCTGTTAAGGAGCTGTGCTAATCACAACTGTAAAGATGGAGAAAGGTGTGTAGTTCTATCAAGTGGAGGAATTGTTTGCATCATCACAGAATGTCCAGACTTTAACCCTGAAATAAAATCTAGAGGCCCGTCAAAACATTACCGCCATGTCGGTAATGTGATCAAATACGGTTGTTTTGAGGGTTTTATGATGCTAGGAATTTCAACAATGACATGTTTAGCTAATGGATCCTGGACACCTTCAAGTTGCACGAAATGTCCAGGAAATTATACATCTGTAGCGGATTCGGCATTCTGTTACTTAATTCCTACTTATATACTGAATTACACCGGGGCTGTACAAAGCTGCCAAGAGATTGGAGGGTCTCTAGTGAAAATAGATAACCAAGACAAGCTGGATAAATTGATAACCGCTGTGAATGAATCAGAAGCAACTTATTATCTTGCCGACGGAAGGTTAACAGATTCTGGAACATACGAATTCTCTGACGGATCAGTAATGACTTTTCCTGTTCCTACAGTTGCCCCAACAATGGATACAGGGACACATGGCGATTGTTTGATGTTGTCAAAACATAGCAACCTCCTGCTCATATCTTCGGACTGTGGTGAAGCATTTCATTTCATATGCGAAATCACCATTGTATAGTATTACACGTGAATCAGTGTCAGTAACACGTTTATTAACCTCTACTGTAGAGTTCGAAATGGTTAGCGGTTATATTTCAGACCTCTACTGTAGAGTACAAAACGGTTAGCGGTTATATTTCAGACCTCTACTGTAGAGTACAAAACGGTTAGCGGTCATATTTTCGACCTCTACAGTATTGTATTAAATGCTTCACGGTTATTCTCATACCTCTACAGAGTTGTATGTAATGGTTAGCAGTAATTTTCATATCTCTACAGTATTGTATGAAATGGTTACAAAACGGTTACAGTATATAATTTAGCAGTAATTTTCATATCTATACAGTATTGTATGAAATGGTTAGCAGTAATTTTCATACCTCTACAGTATTGTATGAAATGGTTAGCAGTAATTTTCATATCTCTACAGTATTGTATGAAATGGTTAGCAGTAATTTTCATACCGCTACAGTATTGTATGAAATGGTTAGCAGTAATTTTCATATCTCTACAGTATTGTATGAAATGGTTAGCAGTAATTTTCATACCTCTACAGTAATGTATGAAATGGTTAGCAGTAATTTTCATATCTCTACAGTATTGTATGAAATGGTTAGCAGTAATTTTCATACCGCTACAGTATTGTATGAAATGGTTAGCAGTAATTTTCATATCTCTACAGTAATGTATGAAATGGTTAGCAGTAATTTTCATATCTCTACAGTATTGTATGAAATGGTTAGCAGTAATTTTCATATCTCTACAGTATTGTATGAAATGGTTAGCAGTAATTTTCATATCTCTACAGTATTGTATGAAATGGTTAGCAGTAATTTTCATATCTCTACAGTATTGTATGAAATGGTTAGCAGTAATTTTCATATCTCTACAGTATTGTATGAAATGGTTAGCAGTAATTTTCATATCTCTACAGTATTGTATGAAATGGTTAGCAGTAATTTTCATATCTCTACAGTATTGTATGAAATGGTTAGCAGTAATTTTCATATCTCTACAGTATTGTATGAAATGGTTAGCAGTAATTTTCATATCTCTACAGTATTGTATGAAATGGTTAGTTGTATTTTTTGAAGATTAAACCTTTGTGGTCTTTTTTTTATATATATTTCCTATGGTATTCACATTACAACGTGTTAATGTCCCTGTATGTCATTCTGAAAACAATTTCAGGGCGAAATAAACATTTGATGAATTTAATGAAACGTGTCTCATACTTTCTTTTATTTTACCAAACCTCTAACATCTCAAAAAACAAAACAAAACATGTAACGGATTTCATCACACTCAGCATATCAAATGTAAATGCTTTTTTTAATCATCTGAATAATAATTATACAAATATGTGAACATAATTCAATCTCCAAGTCAATAAAACCAGGGCAAAACAGGAACAAAACAGAGATTCCTGCCAAAATACCAGGAAAATAAGAGGATATTCAACCTAGCATTGGTTTTGTTAATAAAAAGTTAAAAAAAAACTGATTAGAAATCACAAGGCTGTTGGATGAAATCTAAGACTTCATAGGAATAACAAAAGCACCTCCCACCAATACAATCTTTCTAGTTTTAGCTGGGACAGAATTAGCCAAATGTGATGACAATGAGACACATGGCATTGCGTCATCGATTGTACTTGTTACTACTGACCAGAGATTTCAGTAGGCTTACTGGACAAAAGGCTTTGCTAAATGATTGTTATTTCTAATATTATCAGAACTACCTGGAAGTATCAGTAGGCTTGCAGGGACAAAAGGCTTTTCTAAGTACTTGTCTAACTTTTCTGATCCTACAAACGTACAGAAACGGATTGACAGCAGAATTGCACAAAGTCATTAAGCAAGTAAATATCCTTGTCGATCTACTAATTACAATTATTTCCAGTCCTTCTAAAAATATTATCATGACGAGTGGTCCGCTGAGAACGAGCAAATTCACCACAATCAGCCCTGTTGTTATGATCACCTGCTTCTCGTAGATATGACGAATGGTGTTCCTTTCTTGCACGTGGATCGAACAGGACTGGGAGGCGTTGCCACTAGGGTCCACCACACACACTTGCGGGTAATTGTGTGTCCGTTTTGAACGGTTTTTAAACATTACCATGGTAGAAATGTATAGACACGGTGTGCTGATAAGGAGAGGTAAGTTGAGAAAGGCAACGGCACTTACAAATGCTTTATGCCTTGGATATGCCGTTAAAGAACAATAAGAAATATGGTCCGCGCGCATGAAAATAATGACCAGTGTCCCTACATACCCGTGGATAAAGACCCAGGTACCAAACGTTACCATGTATCGATAGTTCTTACTAAACAATTGATATCGGGTGTGGTTAACAACGGCCATGTATCTATCGATACATATCAGGAATGTGTGCGCGAGAGACTGATCAATACCAACTGTGATCAAGTAATACATCAAGCTACAGTAGTGTGTGTTCATGGTCAGTTCCTTTATGACGTAATTGAACACAAACAACCAGCCAGCGATACTGAGGACAAGGTCACTCAAACATAGCCACAGAATGAACTCTATCCTGTAGTTCTTTCGAATCTGGTGCTCGCACAGGAGAATAGTGAGTACTAGTAGATTGGTAGAGGTTGCCACAGCACACGTCACAATGACAATTATCAAAGGGGCCAGCTTCACCTCACTTGAATTCCTCAACAATTCCGTTGAATTGGATGACGTCACATCCCAGTTTGTTTCGTCACTCTCGTTCATGCTTCACTGAGAAACTGCGAGTGCAAGAAAAAAGGCCTTTTATAACAGGTTACAGTATAATAAAATAAAATTTTAACGAACAGGAATTGATTAAAATATCTTTGTCATTTTCTAACATATGTAATAATTATGCAATGCAACTGATAGTGTCATATCGACGGTACTAGGTGACTGATGTCATATCGACGGTACTAGGTGACTGGTGTCATATCGGCGGTACTAGGTGACTGGTGTCACATCGACAGTACTATTTGACTGGTGTCACATCGACGTTACTAGGTGACTTGTCTCATATCGACAGTACTAGGTGACTGGTGTCATATCGACGTTACTAGGTGGCTGGTGTCATATCGACAGTAATAAGTGACTGGTGTCATATCGACGTTACTACTTGACTGGTGTCATATCGAGAGTACTAGGTGGCTGGTGTCATATCAACGTTGCTAGGTGACTGGTGTCATATCGACCGATATCGACAGTACTAGGTGACTAGTGTCATATCGACAGTACTAGGTACTAACTACTGTTGTAGGTACTGATCTCACCACTAACTACTGTTGTAGGTACTGATCTCACCACTAACTACTGTTGTAGGTACTGATCTCACCACTAACTACTGTTGTAGGTAGCGATCTCACCACTAACTACTGTGGTAGATACTGATCTTACCACTATCTCCTAATTACCTTTACTAACTATTGTATGGTAGATAATTTTCATCTTACAGCATTGTATCTGGTTGTCCTAATTACTGTCTTTACCTTACAGTATTGTATGAAATGGTTAGCGGTAATTTTCATACCTCTACAGCATTGTATGAAATGTATGACCTTTAATGGTTAGCGGTAATTTTCATACCTCTACAGTATTGTATGAAATGGTTAGCAGTAATTTTCATACCTCTACAGTATTGTATTAAATGCTTCGCGGTTATTCTCATAACTCTACAGAATTGTATGTAATGGTTAGCAGTAATTTTCATATCTCTACAGTATTGTATGAAATGGTTAGCGGTAATTTTCATACCTCTACAGCATTGTATGGAATGGTTAGCAGTAATTTTCATACCTCTACAGTATTGTATGAAATGGTTAGCAGTAATTTTCATATCTCTACAGTATTGTATGAAATGGTTAGCAGTAATTTTCATATCTCTACAGTATTGTATGAAATGGTTAGCAGTAATTTTCATATCTCTACAGTATTGTATGAAATGGTTAGCAGTAATTTTCATATCTCTACAGTATTGTATGAAATGGTTAGCAGTAATTTTCATATCTCTACAGTATTGTATGAAATGGTTAGCAGTAATTTTCATATCTCTACAGTATTGTATGAAATGGTTAGCAGTAGTTTCATATCTCTACAGTATTGTATGAAATGGTTATCAGTAATTTTCATATCTCTACAGTATTGTATGAAATGGTTAGCAGTAATTTTCATATCTCTACAGTATTGTATGAAATGGTTAGCAGTAATTTTCATATCTCTACAGTATTGTATGAAATGGTGAGCAGTAATTTTCATATCTCTACAGTATTGTATGAAATGGTTAGCAGTAATTTTCATATCTCTACAGTATTGTATGAAATGGTTAGCAGTAATTTTCATATCTCTACAGTATTGTATGAAATGGTTAGCAGTAATTTTCATATCTCTACAGTATTGTATGAAATGGTTAGCAGTAATTTTCATATCTCTACAGTATTGTATGAAATGGTTAGCAGTAATTTTCATATCTCTACAGTATTGTATGAAATGGTTAGCAGTAATTTTCATATCTCTACAGTATTGTATGAAATGGTTAGCAGTAATTTTCATATCTCTACAGTATTGTATGAAATGGTTAGCAGTAATTTTCATATCTCTACAGTATTGTATGAAATGGTTAGCAGTAATTTTCATACCTCTACAGTATTGTATGAAATGGTTAGTTGTATTTTTTGAAGATTAAACCTTTGTGGTCTTTTTTTTATATATATTTCCTATGGTATTCACATTACAACGTGTTAATGTCCCTGTATATCATTCTGAAAACAATTTCAGGGCGATAGTTTTAGCTGGGATAGAATTAGCCAAATGTGATGACAATGAGACACATGGCATTGCGTCATCGACAAGTAAAATGTTACTTGTTACTACTGACCAGAGATTTCAGTAGGCTTTGCTAAATGATTGCTATTTCTAATATTATCAGACCTACCTAGACGTTTCAGTGGGCTTGCAGGGACAAAAGGCTTTGCTAAATGATTGCTATTTCTAATATCATCAGAACTACCTGAAAATATCAGTAGTTTTGCAGGGACAAAAGGCTTTTTTTAAGTACTTGTCTAACTTTTCTGATTCTACAAACGTACAGAAACGGATTGACAGCAGAATTGCACAAAGTCATTAAGCAAGTAAATATCCTTGTCGATCTACTAATTACAATTATTTCCAGTCCTTTTAGAAATATTATCATGACGAGTGGTCCGCTGAGAACGAGCAGATTCACCACAATCAGCCCTGTTGTTATGATCACCTGCTTCTCGTAGATATGACGAATGGTGTTCCTTTCTTGCACGTGGATCGAATAGGACTGGGAGGCGTTACCACTAGGGTCCACCACACACACTTGCGGGTAATGGTGTGTCAGAAATAGTGAAAACAAAATAGTACGGCCATATTCCAAGCTTGTTGTCTGTCGGCCATATCATTTTTCCGACCAATCCCAAAATCTGACTATGACAAACTCAGAATGATCTATCAGGTACTAAAAATAGCATTGATAAACTAATTCCGTTAAAATCATAAATTGCTGATTATCGCGATTTTGTTTTTCGGACCAGACCCAAAATGAGACAATGCACAATTAGGGACCAAGAAGAACTTTCACATGAAATTTGTGAACGATTCATCCAGTACTTCTCAAGAAATAGCGATAACACAAGAATGATGGAACAACTGGCGGACGGACAACGAACGAAGGACGATTTGAACAACCATCCATCAAATGATGGCTGGCTTAAAACTGGTAAATAATAGAGATTAAATTGTTTCATACTTGATGATAATGTATCAATATACACTTCTCTTGTTTATCAGAATATATTCTGAAATACTCATAATATTATATTTTCAACATTACACCGTTTATTTTTTCTAGATATTCAATGAATTATACTCACCAAACACTGGTACGTAATATCATCAGAACAATTCCGCGGGAGTATCTCCTGGTCCTGATCCGCAGCTAAACCGCCAAGAATTCGCGTCGTAACTACAACAATAGCTATATATTTAAGCACTGGTGACAGCATGATATCATCCTCACTAGTGGAAAACAGCAACAGTGTCAATCATTTAGTTCAATTAGAATATAGATGAGGTGTGAATTGTTATTACTTATATACAAACCTATACCAACACCTCACCACAGACAGTCCATACTTATATACAGACCTATACCAACACCTCACCACAGACAGTCCCTACTTATATACAGACCTATACCAACACCTCACCACAGACAGTCCATACCTATATACAGACCTATACCAACACCTCACCACAGACAGTCCATACTTATATACAGACCTATACCAACACCTCACCACAGACAGTCCCTACTTATATACAGACCTATACCAACACCTCACCACAGACAGTCCATACTTATATACAAATATAACAAGAGAAAAAAAAACCATATATTTTGATAATTTTACGCCTTTCAGAAAAAATGTCAGATTCATGGATAATTTTACTTCATCTATACAACTGTACCCAATATCAGATATAAACAACAGATACAGGGATAATTTTACTCCATCTATACAACTGTACCCAATATCAGATATAAACAACAGATACAGGGATAATTTTACTCCATCTATACAACTGTACCCAATATCAGATATAAACAACAGATACAGGGATAATTTTACTCCATCTATACAACTGTACCCAATATCAGATATAAACAACAGATACAGGGATAATTTTACTCCATCTATACAACTGTACCCAATATCAGATATAAACAACAGATACAGGGATAATTTTACTCCATCTATACAACTGTACCCAATATCAGATATAAACAACAGATACAGGGATAATTTTACTCCATCTATACAACTGTACCCAATATCAGATATAAACAACAGATACAGGGATAATTTTACTCCATCTATACAACTGTACCCAATATCAGATATAAACAACAGATACAGGGATAATTTTACTCCATCTATACAACTGTACCCAATATCAGATATAAACAACAGATACAGGGATAATTTTACTCCATCTATACAACTGTACCCAATGTCAGATATAAACAACAGATACAGGGATAATTTTACTTCATCTATACAACTGTACCCAATATCAGAAAAAAACTACAAATACAGGGATAATTTTACTTCATCTATACAACTGTACCCAATATCAGAAAAAAACCTACAGATACAGGGCTAATTTTACTCCATCTATACAACTGTACCCAATATCAGATATAAACAACAGATACAGGGATAATTTTACTCCATCTATACAACTGTACCCAATATCAGAAAAAAACCTACAGATACAGGGATAATTTTACTTCATCTATACAACTGTACCCAATATCAGAAAAAAACCTACAGATACAGGGATAATTTTACTCCATCTATACAACTGTACCCAATATCAGAAAAAAACCTACAGATACAGGGATAATTTTACTTTATCTTTACAACTGTACCCAATATAAGAAGAAAAAAACCAGATATATTGACAATTGTACCAAGTGTATGTCAAATATTTGCTTTTTACTCGTGTGTATGAGACCCGCCCTGTCTGTAACATTAAGACTCGATACTTTCGTGTTTTTAGTCAATACAACAGAATAAGATTGCAATCTGTTACCTACACTACGAGGCTAAACAAATCGTATTTCATTGTTAAACTGTCCCAGATGTCGTCATAAATCTAGAAATGCTACTATCATAATTAGTTGTGGTGTTTGCCATGAAATATCACTGGAATAAAGCGTATTAAACAACATATCCCGACATCACAAAATATGTTATTTATCCATCGATATATGTTATATTGGATATTGCTTCAATGTTGTCTGAATCCGTACCAAACATACAACTCTTTTGGCCTCATTTTGAGATATCATACAGACGCTTGTTCGATTTTCTTACAATAATATCTGAACCTGTACATAATGTAGGATTTAAGCTTCTGTGTGAACCTGACCTGTAAAAACATGACAGCCAACATGTATGAAAGATGTCGAGGAGTGCAACCTCTTACACACTCTTAGACACAAGCTATATTGGTGGGTAATTGGAGGCCAATTAGGAAGCAATACAGATTGATATCCGGAACGGACCCTCGAACCTGTCATTTAAATATAGAGTAACATGTCATCGAAACGACACAAAAACATCGAACTTTTAATTAGTTTTGGTCTCAGACAATTTTGTTGTTAACCAGTTTATATATATTCAGAATAGACGGATGTCTAGCAAAAACATGAACCGTTGGAGCAAGGCCTTGCTTGTGGGATTTCATCTTTCTTTTCTAATGATCGAAGGTAAATATAATTTAAAACGCCAAAATATATACGTACGTATTTTTTGCCTTTTAAAATTACAATGAACGAGTAAGTTGTCATCAGCTTATAACAAATAAGTGCTTATCATTTAAATAGTTTCAGTTGTGATATACCAGATATCAACAGTAGGGTTATGCTATATAATATTACACTTTATGTGTGAAGTTCATTAGTATTCACGGTTACGTTCTACAGAAATAATACAATGACGTCACCACAGTTGAAGGTAACATTTTATAATATAATGACGTCACTACAGTTGATGGTAACTTTCTATAATATAATGACGTCACTACAGTTGACGGTAACTTTCTATAGTATAATGACGTCACCACAGTTGAAGGTAACATTTTATAATATGATGACGTCACCACAGTTGACAGTAACTTTCTATAGTATAATGACGTCACTACAGTTGATGGTAACTTTCTATAATATAATGACGTCACTACAGTTGACTGTAACTTTCAATAGTATAATGACGTCACCACAGTTGAAGGTAACATTTTATAATATAATGACTTCACTACAGTTGACGGTAACTTTCTTTAGTATAATGATATCGTAAAATCTTTTGAGTTCTGGAGTATTTACAAATTCATTTGTTGATTGCAGTCATGTTGACCAATGCTGATTCGTCGGATATTGTCATAGTCAGCACCATACCATCTTTAGGAAGTACATCGTTGTGGACAAGCGTGGTTGATGACCACCCTCGATCTACCCCGACGCTTGCAGTTACGCCATCGTTTGTATCCATCGGGCCTCTCTCTGAGTCTATTTCTCTCAAGGATATGCTGAGCGCGTCTGCTACTTTCCGTGTGCTGAAGACTGAGATCTCTACGAGGGTATCCGAAATTATCAATCAAACATCAGTGATAACTTGGACCAACAGAAAATCAAAAACAACTTCCCACCTTTTGAATAGTGTTAGTATACCAACTAGTATAGGTTTGAAACAAGATCCGGTCACAGATCAGAACTTTGAAAATGTTGGCAGTATTGTAGAAATCAGTAATCAAATAATCAGTGCTACGTCATCAAAAACATCACTTAAATCTGCATCGTCATCCTTTGTGAAGTTATCACACAGCCTTAATTACCCAGGAGGGTCAAATGTTATAGTGTCTATCAACAACAGTCTCACACTGGTGACGTCATCCTCGCCGCCTCTCTTTCGGTCCAATAATCATCAAATAAGCAGCATTTCATCTCAGGATCTATATCAAGGTAAGATAACATACATCGTCATATGACGGGAAAGCCCGCCGAATTCTGTGTACTTTTAAATAGGTCATGTCCTGTGTGTTTTTGTTATCAACTGATCGCTGAATTATAGTTGATGACGTCAACATCACTGATAACCCAATAACAGGTGTGATGTCACACGCACTAAATTTTATGAAATTAGGTCGTTAAGGATCAATGATGAGGAGGATAAGACCAGGTGTTCCGGACGAATAAGCGTCTTCTGCTTCATCGTCGGCAGACGAACGAGTATCACACTAACTTCCTATAACGATCATAAACACCAATCTATCGAGACCCAGTGTTGTAAGCTTCTCTGTCAGTAACCGACGTTAAACACGGAAATTGTGACAATGAGAACAAGCACTTGAAGTATTTGTATAAATGTGAGCTAAATAATACATACTTTCATATCTTGTTGCGCCACCTAGTCACCTCTATTGGTCTGTAACTATGTTACTACTGCGCCATCAAGCCACCTCTATTGGTCTGTAACTATGTTATACTGCGCCATCTGGCCACTTTATTGGTCTGTAACTATGTTACTACAGCGCCACCAAGCCACATCTATTGGTCTGTAACTATGTCACTACTACCCCACCTAGACACCTCTATTGGTTTGTAACTATGTTGCTACCGCGCCACCTAGCCACCTCTATTGGTCTGTAACTATGTTACTACTACGCCACCAGGCCACCTCTGTTAGTCTGTAACTATGTTACTACTACTCCACCTAGACACCTCTATTGGTCTGTAACTATGTTACTACAGCGCCACCAAGCCACCTCTACTGGTCTGCAACTATGTTACTACTACTCCACCTAGTCACCTCTATTGGTCTGTAACTATGTTACTACTGCCCCACCAAGCCACCTCTATTGGTCTGTAATTATGTTGCTTCTGCGCCACCTAGCCACCTCTATTGGTCTGTAACTATGTTGCTACTGCCCCGTCAAGCCCCTCTATTGGCCTGTAACTTTGTTACTACAGCGCCACCAAGCCCCTCTATTGGTCTGTAACTATATTACTACTGAGCCACCAAGCCACCTCTATTGGTCTGTAACTATGTTACTACAGCGCCACCTGACCACCACTATCGGTCTGTAACTATGTTACTACTGCCCCACCAAACCCATCTATTGGCCTGTAGCTATGTTACTACAGCGCCATCAAGCCACCTCTATTGGTCTGTAACTATGTTGCTACTGCGCCACCTAGCCACATCTATTGGTCTGTAACTATATTACTACTGAGCCACCAGGCTACCTCTATTGGTCTGTAACTATGTTACTACAGCGCCACCTGACCACCTCTATTGGTCTGTAACTATATTACTACTGAGCCACCAAGCCACCTCTATTGGTCTATAACTGTGTTACCACAGCGCCACCTGACCACCTCTATTGGTCTGTAACTATGTTGCTACTGCCCCATCAAGCCCCTCTATTGGTCTGTAACTATGTTACTACTGCCCCACTAAGCCACTTCTATTGGTCTGTAATTATGTTGCTTCTGCGCCACCTAGCCACCTCTATTGGTCTGTAACTATGTTGCTACTGCCCCATCAAGCCCCGCTATTGGTCTGTAACTGTGTTACAACAGCGCCACTAAGCCAACTCTATTGGTCTGTAACTATGTTGCTACTGCGCCACGTAGACACCTCTATTGGTCTGTAACTATGTTGCTACTGCCCCATCAAGCCCCTCTATTGGTCTGTAACTATGTTACTACAGCGCCACCAAGCCACCTCTATTGGTCTGTAACTATGTTCTATTGGTCTGTACTACTGCCCCATCAAGCCACCTAGTTACTACACCTCTATTGGTCTGTAACTATGTTACTACTACCCCACCTAGACACCTCTATTGGTCTGTAACTATGTTGCTACTGCGCCACCTAGCCACCTCTATTGGTCTGTAACTAGGTTACTACTACGCCACCAGGCCACCTCTGTTGGTCTGCAACTATGTTACTACTACCCCACCTAGTCACCTCTATTGGTCTGTAACTATGTTGCTACAACGCCACCAGGCCACCTCTATTGGTCTGTAACTATGTTACTACTGAGCCACCAAGCCACCTCTATTGGTCTGTAACTATGTTGCTACTGCCCCATCAAGCCCCTTTATTGGTCTGTAACTATGTTACTACTGCCCCACCAAGCCACCTCTATTGGTCTGTAATTATGTTGCTTCTGCGCCACCTAGCCACCTCTATTGGTCTGTAACTATGTTGCTACTGCCCCATCAAGCCCCTCTATTGGTCTGTAACTATGTTACTACAGCGCCACCAAGCCACCTCTATTGGTCTGTAACTATGTTGCTACTGCGCCACCTAGTCACCTCTATTGGTCTGTAACTGTGTTACTACTGCCCCACCAAGCAACCTCTATTGGTCTGTAATTATGTTGCTTCTGCGCCACCTAGCCACCTCTATTGGTCTGTAACTATGTTGCTACTGCCCCATGCTATTTTACTACAGCGCCACCAAGCCACCTCTATTGGTCTGTAATTATGTTTCTATTGCGTCACGTAGCCCCCTCTATTGGTCTGTAACTTTGTGTTGCTACTGCCCCACCAAGCCTGTAACCTCTATTGGTCTGTAACTTACTGTTATTGGTCTACTGCGCCACCCAAGCCACCTCTATTGGTCTGTAATTATGTTGCTCTGTAACTCTATTGGTCTGTTACTACTGCCCCAAGCCCCTCTATTGGCCTGTAACTTTGTTACTACAGCCCACCAAGCCCCTCTATTGGTCTGTAACTATATTACTACTGAGCCACCAAGCCACCTCTATTGGTCTGTAACTATGTTACTACAGCGCCACCTGACCACCACTATCGGTCTGTAACTATGTTACTACTGCCCCACCAAACCCATCTATTGGCCTGTAGCTATGTTACTACAGCGCCATCAAGCCACCTCTATTGGTCTGTAACTATGTTGCTACTGCGCCACCTAGCCACATCTATTGGTCTGTAACTATATTACTACTGAGCCACCAGGCTACCTCTATTGGTCTGTAACTATGTTACTACAGCGCCACCTGACCACCTCTATTGGTCTGTAACTATATTACTACTGAGCCACCAAGCCACCTCTATTGGTCTGCATCTATGTTACTACAGCGCCACCTGACCACCTCTATTGGTCTGCAACTATGTTACTACAGCGCCACCTGACCACCTCTATTGGTCTGTAACTATATTACAACTGAGCCACCAGGCCACCTCTATTGGTCTGTAACTATGTTACTACAGCGCCACCTGACCACCTCTATTGGTCTGTAACTATGTTAGCATTGCGCCACCTCTATTTGTCAATAACTATTTGATGACTGGCGAAGATTAATGTTTCTTTAAAAATTATGGGAAGTAAATTTTATCCGGTTAATTTTAAACGAGCATCGTCTGAATCTATAACAAACACGTTTTGTCAGAAAATCTATGGTGACTGATAAAAAGTGTTAACACGTGTTGTGGCGACAGATACAGGCCCAGATGTCGCGCCTTCATACAGACTGTTTGCCTACAAAATATAATGTTACACATGTCATGTAGAGTGAAGCATAAGTGTGGTGTTGATATAATGACGCAGGTTTCTATCAATACATTGCCTACAATGGTGGAAGGCTGGCCACCTCTATATATGTGTTTACATTCTTGCGTTTCGCATGTTGGCAGCCTTCTCGCTGACTGTTGATGAGCTAAATGTGTTGAATCCTGGTTATTGTCAACCTTTCGTCACCTGTAACGTGACATCTAATGGAGGTGTTGATGACGGTGTAACACATTTTCGGCGTCCCCACCTTTAATTAGCAATATTCTTCATGTGTGAATCCTCGGTTACTGAGCGCCCATCAAATAGTTGATTTGGGGTGAATATTTATTGTCTTCACAACTTCCGATATTAAAACTGAACCCAATATTTTGTCAATAAAAGAGCTACACTCAGAGTTAATTACACCACAGGACGGCTGTATAATCGTATAGAATTTGTAATCAACTGTACAAATGTTAAGAAAATTTAGAAATGATTGGCGTAACGGCAGGAAATGTTGCAGGCTTTGAAATACACACTTTTATATCTATTACGATTTGTTGGATGTGGAATTATTTAATCGTCTATCTCTGCTAATCAAGAAGTTATCAATGACCGCGTTAATGTCACTGTTTGTTTGTTTGTTTTTTATCCAAATCAATATGGGTAAAGTGGCTTGTGAAAGTACACCATACCTAATGGTTGTTGGTCTCAAGGACTAAGAAGTGTATTTCTGCAAGTAGACAATCACTTGAAAATGTTGTTCATGAAGTTTCGTGATTTTGGGGTCTTTATTATTATTATTCTCATTTTGGTTTTTGCTTTTTTTTTTTTTTTTGGGGTGGGGGTCATTTTCTTTTTTTGTTTCTCTCTTTCTCTCTATATATATATTTATTTATATCTAATGTGTGTGTGTGTGTGTGTGTGTGTGTGTGTGTGTGTGTGTGTGTGTGTGTGTATAAACAACTTTTTTTCTGATAAACTTGTTTGCTCTATTAATTGCACTTTTTAATTAGTAAATATTTCTGTTTTCCTTCGTATTTGAGTTTGAGATTGGCGCCATTTATTAACACTAGTCCGGAAGTAGAAATTTCAATTTTATGGGGCGTTTTTTCTTTGGGCGAGTTAACGATTCTGAGGACTATTTGACCATATTAATTTTATTTAAATTTTATATATATGTACATATATATTGTGTATTTAACATGCGTTTTTTGTCAAATTACTTTTTATTGTAACTACATATACTTTTAAAACAAATTACACTAAATTTCCTTATCTTTATTCAAACAACTCCCCATTTAGAATGTGGCCCAGATGTGACTACTTTCGTCGGAGTGTGACGTGAAATTGTTTTGGTTGCGATCACATATACGCTCAGTGTCTAGAGTGCAAAACATACCAAGAATTAAAAACATTTTAAAAAATGATATTTAGATCACCATGGGGCGTGAGTTACAGGGTTAGATTATATGGAAATATTAGATGTTTTCTGATGTACACAAATACAAAAACAGAATGGAGGTGGGGGTGGGGGTGGGGGTGGGGGTGGTGGTGGGGGAAGGGGGGGGAAGGGGGGGGGGACGTGAGTTACAGGGTTAGATTATATGGAAATATTAGATGTTTTCTGATGTACACAATTACAAAAACAGAATGTGTGTGGGGGTGGGGGAAGGGGGGGACGTGAGTTACAGGGTTAGATTATATGGAAATATTAGATGTTTTCTGATGTACACAAATACAAAAACAGAATGTGTGCGGGGGTGGGGGGAAGGGGGGGACGTGAGTATTAGATTATATGGAAATATTAGATGTTTTCTGATGTACACAATTACAAAAACAGAATGTGTGTGGGGGTGGGGGAAGGGGGGGACGTGAGTTACAGGGTTAGATTATATGGAAATATTAGATGTTTTCTGATGTACACAAATACAAAAACAGAATGTGTGTGGGGGTTGGGGGAAGGGGGGGAAACGTGAGTTACAGGGTTAGATTATATGGAAATATTAGATGTTTTCTGATGTACACAAATACAAAAACAGAATGTGTTCAGTAATTGGAGGAAACAAATAAGATTTCAAAATGTTCACTTAATCATATATAACGTAGTTGTAGTATAGAGGTAATATATCTGCTCTCGGCTTAAATCGAAACCTTTTTATATCGTTTTTTTACGGGGGCGTGGTTAATTTATAAATATGTATAATTGAAGAGAGATCACGTTTTATCTTTCAATTTTGTTTCACGCGTGAACCGTTAGAACATGAAGATCCGAAATCTTAGATGCAAAATTACATCAGCCAATACAAGCGGTGTGAATGAATGTGACTGACTCTGTCATTTACTATAAATTGCATAAATTTGCGTTTTCGGTTTATAGCTTGAAATTCATATTTTTTTAAAGAGAAGTACTGTGATAAGTGTTGTGAATACTTGTATCCATTCATTTTGTAAATATTTATTTGCAACAAGATGTTTAAATGAAACGAACGTTTAAAAACCGTTATAACGTTTGTTATAAACTGGGTCTATACTGACTTTCTTCCACCGTTTGAGAAATCGATGTTGTTAGCCGAAAACAAATATTGTCATGATCACCAGTTTCTCGAGGGTATATTAAATATGTCTTTATAAACCAATGCGAATGACATAATCATGACAATCATACTTAGTGTCCCTAGATCATACCATAGATATCCAGACACCTATGTATCATACCACATATCGACAGGCTGCAATTTACGCTAACTAATGAAAACTTCAATAAACGTGTTAAGAGAGCCTGTTGTCACCACACATTTAGAATAGCATATGAGACAGAAAAAATATAAATAAATTGACAAATACCACAGGATTAACTCACTGTTTACATGCTTAAATAAGAATCATCAATAGTGTATCGAAATTCAGCAGACCGTAACGGTGTGTGTGTGTGTGTGTGTGTGTGTGTGTATGTGTGTGTGTGTATGTGTGTGTGTGTATGTGTGTGTGTATGTGTGTGTGTGTGTGTGTGTGTATGTGTGTGTGTGTGTGTGTGTGTGTGTGTGTGTGTGTGTGTATGTGTGTGTGTGTATGTGTGTGTGTGTGTGTGTGTGTGTGTGTGTGTGTGTGTGTGTGTGTATGTGTGTGAGGGACGTGGATTACAGGGTTAGGTGATATGGAAACATTAGATGTTTTCTGATGTACACAAATACAAAAACAGAATGTGTGGGTGTGTGGGTGTGTCTCTCTGTGTGTAGAGAACAGTTAATTAAGATGATGGCGCGGTGTCAAGCCGAAATGTGAAATACGCTTAAGTTAACATTTATAACAATACGTAACAATAATTGTTTTTTCAAGTGTCGAGAGATTCAGGCTTTCACTATTTCGGAGGTATAGTAATTCATAATAAAATTAATAAAGAAAACCATAGTAATTTAGGTTACGTCCCTTTATACTAAAAGCAAAATTTTAAACCAATGAAAAGTAGCGTGAACTTGATCAAAGTTTGTGTGGTTTTACTGTTCCGTCTGTATTGTTTGTATGTTTTCATTAAAAGGTAACTCCTCTCCACGTGAATCGACAGCGCTGTCTACGATAAATAATCGATCAGGGTTTTCCATGGGCGTTACCGGCTTCCGGAATATGGAAACGCATATCAACTCCTCACCAAACCTTTTGAGAAATCTATCAACGTTTGAAAGCAATAGTTATCTAAGCGAGTTACGATACGTAACTCAGATCAAAGATCAACACATTAGTACTTTTCATCATTTACCACCATCTGATACATCTCAGTATGACGTCACGGTATCTGATGTCTCCCAATCTGTGATAATGAAACAAACAAGTGTGAGGTATGAACAAAGTACCGGCGCTAACAGTTCACCGGAAAAACAAATATCACGTGACTTTGTTGGCGAAGTATCAGACACACAGAGGTCGATATACACTCAGGTGTTACTAACCATAGCGTCACATACAGATAATAGTGGATTAACGAGGGATATAGTGCCGTCACCAATCATTATCTCGTTGATGAATCCGTTATTTACAAAAACCTCTCTATCATTACAAAATCTGAAATCAGCTGACAGCTCTTTATCAGAAGATAAGTCAATGTCATTTGTTTCTAACTATGGACGACAAGGAACTAGTACGTCATTTATAGACATTCTGACGTCATTGATGCCGTCATCAGTGTTCCAGTCACCATTAACAGACGATATTGGACCATCATCCGCGTCTCGATCTAATCTCCATTCATTGAGTAAATCAGAGCGTAGTACGACGTCTGTTTCTCCGTCTATGCAACTACCGACGAGCCAATCATCAAAGAATCTTGTGACGTCATCTGCTTCTACTAGCGACCCGTCACAAGTCATTGTGACGTCACCTCCTCTTACATACATAAAATCTTCAGGTAGACTATCATTAAACGTCATTATGACATCACCAACATCGGAATATATACACTCACTGAGTAGTCAAGATTCACATGACGTATTCGAACAACTCCAATCTAAATATGTGTCCTCCCAGAGACAATCCTCGAACCAAACTGACATGTCCACTCCGACAGCTATATCAGAGCAAGAGTCTGCAACAATTATCCTTTTAAATGGTACAGAATCCTCATTCACTGTTGCCATATCAGAAAATATAAAACCTGTATTTATAGACTCAATCGTTACACCATCCACATTGACCAGTAAGACATCAAAGATTTTGTCAACAATCCATTCAACTGTCTCACCTTCATCATCGAAAGGAAGATCAGACAGTCTGACATCATCTATTATCCAGTCAGCTGTCACGCAATCCACACCCATCGCTGTCTTATCAGACAGTCAGTCACCAACATTTATCCAGTCAGCTGTCACACCTTCATCATCAATAGATACATCAGACAGTCAGTCACCAACACTTATCCAGTCAGCTGTCACACCTACATCATCAATAGATAGAACAGACAAGTCACAAGCATTTATCCAGTCAACTGTCACACCTTCTTCATCAATAGGTAGATCAGATAGCCTGTCACCATCATTTATCCAGTCATCTGTCACACTTTCATCATCAATAGATACATCAGACAGTCAGTCACCAACATTTATCCAGTCAGCTGTCACATTTTCATCATCAATAGATACATCAGACAGTCAGTCACCAACATTTATCCAGTCAGCTATCACACCTTCATCATCAATAGGTAGATCAGATAGCCTGTCACCAGCATTTATCCAGTCAGCTGTCACACCTACATCATCAATAGATAGAACAGACAAGTCACAAGCATTTATCCAGTCAACTGTCACACCTTCTTCATCAATAGGTAGATCAGATAGCCTGTCACCATCATTTATCCGGTCAGATTTTACGCCATCCACAACAATAAGTGTCGTATTACAAAGTCTTTCACCAACATTTATCCAGTCAGATGTCACACCTTCATTATCAATAGATAGAAGAGACAAGTCACCAACATTTATCCAGTCAGCTGTCACACCTTCATCATCAATAGGTAGATCAGACAGCCAGTCAATAACATTTATCCCTTCAGCTGTCAAATATTTATCATCAATAGGTACATCGGACAGCCATTCACAAACATTTTTCTCGTCAAAAGCCACGATATCCACATCAGTCGGTGTCTTATCAGAAATCTTCTCACAAATTTTTATCCAGTCAGCAGTCACACCTTCATCATCAATAGATAGAAGAGACAACCAGTCAGCAACATTTATCCCTTCAGCTGTCACACCTTTATCATCAATAGAAACATCAGACACCGAATCACCAATATTTATCCAGTCAGCTGTCACACGTTCATCATCAATAAATAGAACAGACAGTCAGTCACCAACATTTACCCCTTCAGCTGTCACGCCTTCATCATTAATAGATAGAACAGACAACCAGTCACCAACATTTACCCAGTCAGCAGTCACACATTTATCATCAATAGATAGAACAGACAAGTCACAAGCATTTATCCAGTCAACTGTCACACCTTCTTCATCAATAGGTAGATCAGATAGCCTGTCACCATCATTTATCCAGTCAGCTGTCACACTTTCATCATCAATAGATACATCAGACAGTCAGTCACCAACATTTATCCAGTCAGCTGTCACACCTTCATCATCAATAGATACATCAGACAGTCAGTCACCAACATTTATCCAGTCAGCTGTCACACTTTCATCATCAACAGATACATCAGACAGTCATTCACCAACATTTATCCAGTCAGATATCACACCTTCATCATCAATAGATACATCAGACAGTCAGTCACCAACATTTATCCCTTCAGCTGTCAAATATTTATCATCAATAGGTACATCGGACAGCCATTCACAAACATTTTTCTCGTCAAAAGCCACGATATCCACATCAGTCGGTGTCTTATCAGAAATCTTCTCACAAATATTAATCCAGTCAGCAGTCACACCTTCATCATCAATAGATAGAAGAGACAACCAGTCAGCAACATTTATCCCTTCAGCTGTCACACCTTTATCATCAATAGAAACATCAGACACCGAATCACCAATATTTATCCAGTCAGCTGTCACACGTTCATCATCAATAAATAGAACAGACAGTCAGTCACCAACATTTACCCCTTCAGCTGTCACGCCTTCATCATTAATAGATAGAACAGACAACCAGTCACCAACATTTATCCCTTCAGCAGTCACACATTCATCATCAATTGATAGAACAGACAACCAGTCACCCACATTTATCCAGTCAGCTGTCACATCTTTATTATCAATAGATAAAACAGACAGCCAGTCACCAGCATTTATCCAGTCAGCTGTCACACCTACATCATCAATAGATAGAACATACAAGTCACAAGCATTTATCCAGTCAACTGTCACACCTTCTTCATCAATAGGTAGATCAGACGGCCAGTCACTGACATTTATCCAGTCAGATTTCACGCCATCCACAACAATAAGTGTCGTATTACAAAGTCTTTCACCAACATTTATCCAGTCAGATGTCACACCTTCATTATCAATAGATAGAACAGACAAGTCACCAACATTTATCCCTTCAGCTGTCACACCTTCATCATCAATAGGTAGATCAGACAGCCAGTCAATAACACTTATCCCTTCAGCAGTCACACATTCATCATCAATAGATAGAACAGACCACCAGTTACCAACATTTATCCCTTCAGCAGTCACACATTCATCATTAATAGGTAAATCAGACAGCCAGTCACCAACATTTATCCCTTCAGCGGTCACACCTTCATCATCAATTGATAGAACAGACAACCAGTCACCCACATTTATCCAGTCAACTGTAACATCTTTATTATCAATAGATAGAACAGACAGCCAGTCACCAGCATTTATCCAGTCAACTGTCAGACCGTCATCATCAATAGGTAGATCAGACAGCCAGTCACCCACAATTATCCAGTCAGCTGTTACACCTTCGTTATCAATAGATAGAACAGACAGCCAGTCACCAACACATATCCAGTCATCTGTCACACCTTCATCAGCAATATATACATCAGACAGCCAGTCACCAACATTTATCCAGTCAGCTGTCACACCATCATCAATAGGTATATCAGACAGCCAGTCACCAGCATTTATCCAGTCAGCTGTCACACCTTCATCATCAACAGTTAGATCAGATAGGCTGTCACCAGCATTTATCTTGTCAGATTTCACACCTTCATTATCAATAGATAGAACAGGCAGTCAGTCAACAACATATATCCAGTCATCTGTCACACCTTTATCATCAATAGATAGATCAGACAGTCAGTCATCAACATTTATCCAGTCAGCTGTCACACCGTCATCATCAATAGATAGATCAGACAACCAGTCAACAACATTTATCCAGTCAGCTGTCACACCGTCATCATCAATAGATAGAACAGACAACCAGTCACCAGCATTTATCCCTTCAGCTGTCACACCTTCATCATCAATAGATATATCAGACAGCCAGTCACCAGCATTTATCCAGTCAGTTGTCACACCTTCATCATCAATAGATATATCAGACAGCCAGTCACCAGCATTTATCCAGTCATCTGTCACACCGTCATCATCAATAGATAGAACAGACAGCCAGTCACCAACATTTATCCAGTCATCTGTCACACATTTATCATCAATACATAGAACAGACAACCAGTCACCAACATTTATCCCTTCAGCTGTCACACCTTCATCATCAATAGATACATCAGACAGCCAGTCACCAGCATTTATCCCTTCAGCTGTCACACCTTCATCATCAATAGATATATCAGACAGCCAGTCACCAGCATTTATCCAGTCAGCTGTCACACCGTCATCATCAATAGATAGAACAGACAACCAGTCACCAACATTTAACCAGTCAGATTTCACGCCACCCACAACAGTAAGTGTCGTATTACAAAGTCTCTCACCAACAGGTATCCAGTCAGCTGTCACACCGTCATCATCAATAGATAGATCAGGTAGCCTGTCACCAACATTTATCCAGTCAGATTTCACGCCATCCACAAGAGTAAGTGTCGTATTACAAAGTTTCTCACCCACATTTATCCAGTCAGCTGTCACACCGTCATCATCAATAGATAGATCAGACAACCAGTCAACAACATTTATCCAGTCAGCTGTCACACCGTCATCATCAATAGATAGAACAGACAACCAGTCACCAGCATTTATCCCTTCAGCTGTCACACCTTCATCATCAATAGATATATCAGACAGCCAGTCACCAACATTTATCCAGTCATCTGTCACACATTTATCATCAATACATAGAACAGACAACCAGTCACCAACATTTAACCAGTCAGATTTCACGCCACCCACAACAGTAAGTGTCGTATTACAAAGTCTCTCACCAACAGGTATCCAGTCAGCTGTCACACCGTCATCATCAATAGATAGATCAGATAGCCTGTCACCAACATTTATCCAGTCAGATTTCACGTCATCCACAAGAGTAAGTGTCGTATTACAAAGTCTCTCACCCACATTTATCCAGTCAGCTGTCACATCTTTATTATCAATAGATAGAACAGACAGCCAGTCACCAGCATTTATCCAGTCAGCTGTCACACCTTCATCATCAACAGTTAGATCAGATAGGCTGTCACCAGCATTTATCTTGTCAGATTTCACACCTTCATTATCAATAGATAGATTAGACAGCCAGTCATCAACATTTATCCAGTCAGCTGTCACACCTTCATCAGCAATAGATAGATCAGACAACCAGTCACCCACATTTATCCAGTCAGCTGTCAGACCTTCATCATCAATAGATAGATCAGACAGCCAGTCACCCACATTGATACTGTCATCTGCCATATCTTCATTATCAATAGGTAGATCGGACAGCCAGTCACTATCATTTATCCAGTCAGATGTCACGTCATCCACAAGAGTAAGTGTCTTATTACAAAGTCTCTCACCCACATTTATCCAGTCAGCTGTCACATCTTTATTATCAATAGATAGAACAGACAGCCAGTCACCAGCATTTATCCAGTCAACTGTCAGAATGTCATCATCAATAGGTAGATCAGAAAGCCACTCACCAACATTTATCCAGTCAACTGTCAGAATGTCATCATCAATAGATAGAACAGACAGCCAGTCACCAGCATTTATCCAGTCAACTGTCAGACCGTCATCATCAATAGGTAGATCAGAAAGTCAGTCACCAGCATTTATCCAGTCAACTGTCAGAATGTCATCATCAATAGATAGAACAGAGAGCCAGTCACCAACACATATCCAGTCATCTGTCACACCTTCATCAGCAATATATACATCAGACAGCCAGTCACCAACATTTATCCAGTCAGCTGTCACACCTTCATCATCAATAGATAGATCAGACAGCCAGTCACCAACATTTATCCAGTCAGCTGTCACACCTTCATCATCAACAGTTAGATCAGATAGGCTGTCACCAGCATTTATCTTGTCAGATTTCACACCTTCATTATCAATAGATAGAACAGGCAGTCAGTCAACATCACATATCCAGTCATCTGTCACACCTTTATCATCAATAGATAGATCAGACAGCCAGTCACCAGCATTTATTCAGTCAACTGTCAGACCGTCATCATCAATAGGTAGATCAGACAGCCAGTCACCAGCATTTATCCAGTCAGCTGTCACACTTTCATCATCAATAGATATATCAGACAGTCAGTCACCAACATTTATCCAGTCATCTGTCACACGTTCATCATCAATAGATACATCAGACAGCCAGTCACCAGCATTTATCCCTTCAGCTGTCACACCTTCATCATCAATAGATATATCAGACATTCAGTCAGCAACATTTATCCCTTCAGCTGTCACACCTTTATCATCAATAGATAGATCAGACAGCCAGTCACTAACATTTATCCAGTCAGCTGTCACACCTTCATCATCAACAGTTAGATCAGATAGGCTGTCACCAGCATTTATCTTGTCAGATTTCACGCCACCCACAACAGTAAGTGTCGTATTACAAAGTCTCCCACCAACAGGTATCCAGTCAGCTGTCACACCGTCATCATCAATAGATAGATCAGATAGCCTGTCATCAACATTTATCCAGTCAGATTTCACGCCATCCACAAGAGTAAGTGTCGTATTACAAAGTCTCTCACCAACATTTATCCAGTCAGCTGTCA